>NW_020798135.1:0-104788 GCF_002237265.1 Aspergillus thermomutatus | reverse complement strand
ACCTAATTTTTTGTTCCCTTGCTAGTCCATTTTATCCTTTGCTGACTCTTATTTTTGGTTCCCCTCGCCGGCTTGGTTCGGTCGAAACTAAGCACATTATTATAGACAAGGAGAAAAATCAACCTTCTAACCTCGTGAATACTCCATAGCACCAAAGTAATACCCTCAAAATCATATTTTGATTTTTTTTCCCTTGCCATCAGCCAATCAAGGCTCGCTCTGGTGTAGGAATATGAGTGGACGGGAAAAAGCAGGCTGACCTGCTCCACCTCATTTGATACATTCCGTTCTCCATCGTCGATCCAACAGACTAGACTACTGACTACAGAGTACTGATGATGAACGTCGGCAACTTTTTCTTCAGCGATAAGAACCAACTATCGAGTAAGAAGCCACTGGAGGATTTTTATACGAGCAGTTATCTGAGACAGAATCCACGATTGACTTTCAATGAAGAATGTGTAATTTCTATTTTCTACCGTGCCCAAAGGCACCTCATCAAGGCTGACAGCACAACTCTTCCTGACTTCAACCTCCAAACCATTCTCATACCGATCGTCTCTCTGTTTTACAAATTCGATCTGCCTTCAGATACTGGTTCCCCTTGACTGTTTTGGCTTTTGCCCCGCGCGTGGCCAAAACCTCCGTGTGGATGATAGTGTCATCGGTGTCAAACACATCAGGGTTCATATAGTTGCCCCATCCTGGACCTGACCCATATTAAGCTTGTCAATATAGCCGCGAAAGAGAGCGCCTCTATTTACCACTTCGAGGTTGGGCTCTTCCTGTCTATCATCTAAAGCGGATCGTCGTCACATCCGAGGGTGTAACTTCGTTTCATTATTGACTTCTTTGTTGCGGCTCTCCACCGAACAGTAGTGACTCCTACTCATCTGTGTTTCTGATATCCTTTACCATAGAGTATATGAGCTAGACCTGCTCCTCTTCTCCCCTTTTAATACTGTCAAAAACCAAAACAAAAAGAAAAACGAAAAAAAAGGGAGACTATTCTGAAAAGGAATGAATCAAGGAGAAAATTAACAGATAAAAAGATTCATAAAATACCCTGATCCAACGGGGACAATAGTGATCTTTCCTGCACGTCTTTCTGCCAACGTGACCCTGTCTCTTTGCATTGGAGATCTCCACTCTTCCCTGCCTGTTGTTTAACGTCTAATCTGTCGAACTACTACTATCTACCTCTGGACTTTGCTGTTTCGTGGAGTCAGTGGCAAAATTCTTCTTCTTCCTTCCGCATCTTCAAGATATCCTTGCATCAAGGGGAGAGGAAGAAAGGGACAGGCATTCAGTCATTCAGTCATTCAGACATACATACATACATACCTCATAGAGGAGGGGGTTACAGTGATTGTACCCATTGTTTGACTCTGTGTCTGTGTCTGTCACATTCCAGATACCCAATCCTATTTTGAGTGTCTCTTTTCCCTTGTTACAACACCATCACACCACCACCACCACCAACACTTCCGCCTGCATCTGTCTAATTTCATATTTGCCCCTGTTCTGGCGCTACGCATCACTCCGAAAAGGACCGTCCATCCAGCACCATCACGTACCCGCCGTAGGAAGCTACCCTCTCCACGGCCGGACAGTACAGGGGGCGCAGTCGGTGTCTCTTACAGGCCGACGTGTTCCAAGGACTCGGTACGCTGCATGGATTAGGAACCACTAACCGGACATTTGGCGGCCAGTACCCTCATTTAAGAGTCCAACCGGAAGCCTCATCAGCTGTTGGTGATGCTCTGAGAAGAAAATCATTGTTCACAAAATTACTCTCTTGTCGCCCATTCTTTTTTTGTCTCCCTGGCTGTGTTCACCTTTTGCAACTCACAGACAATTGACTCGGGAAAAAGGCGCCAGTGGCTGAGAGAACAGTCTATCTCGATCAGCCTTGTGTTCACTGTGTGAGGTTTCCAGATACGAAACCCCAGCAACCAACACATCTCTCCAACTCATCGATTCCGTCATTTTTAAGAGAGAAAAGAGGTGCCACCGCCTGCATCTGGATCACCCCCAACCTTGCTGCCATCGGCGGTTGTCTCCGCGCATATACTGTTATTCTTCGCTTTGCCCCTCACCTACGACCGCAATAACCAACTGTACTGTTCAGACGCAAGCGTTCCCCACAGAACGAGATGGATACGCGAACGAGCTACATGCCCTCGTCTCGCCAGAGTCGAATGGCCATCGATTCCTTGTTGAATCCACCGGCCGAGAACGACACAGCGGAGAACCGACTACGCCATTCATTCTCAAGCCAGCAATACTCGCCACATTACCCTCCAAGTCCCAACCGCTACTACTACTCCCATTATGGGGAGAGCCACGCCTATCCGGACACCCCAGGCTCGTCTCAGGACCAAATGTTCCTGTCCTATCGACCTGGATCGACCGAGTCATCACCAGATCCTTATTCTCGGGACCGGTACGACTCCGTCTCCAGCAGCTCCAGTAATGCCGCCGAGCGGCGTCGGCCTCCCCGGCCCAAGTACGAAGAAGAAGAGATGTACTTCATCTGGTACCACCGTGTCGACCTCTGCCAGGAGTGGAAGGAGGTGCGCGAGAACTTCAACCGCCAATTCCCCAACCGCCAACGGCGCGGGTTTCAGGGAATCCAGTGCAAGTTCTACAGATTCATCAAGGAGAAGAAATGTCCCACACTGCGCGAGCAGCGGCGAATGCGGGACGGCGAGTTCCTGCGAGAGGGTTCGACCATGATTGACTCGGGAGCTCCGCGATTTGGAGTTGTGGAATGGGCCCAAGTGTGGTACCCATGGATGCGAGAACCAAAGGAGCAAGTGCTTGGTCGGCGGATATCTGCATAACTCTTTTTTTCCCCGTCTTTTCGTCTGTCGTCTTTCAGCTTCGCCCCGAAATGATTTTCGGTGATTCTTTCGTTCTTACGGCCGCACCACAAGCAAGATACCTCTGAAGTTTATTCTCGAGTTTTGAGTTTCTGCAGGTGGAGGTTTCCGTCATGTTTTTTTTTTCTTTTTTCTTTTTTGCATCACTGTGTGTTTTCTCCAAGATTCAAGTTCAGGGTCATGTTCAGGGTCATGCCGTTAATGGTTGGGAGGCTTTCTGAATTTAGGGCTGCATTCGAATAGCAGGTTTCTGATGATGGCTTAAGATAATAATAAGGTACATCATTCGCATTTCAATACCGTATGGCTTCATTTCAGCGTATGATACAATACGGTACGGCACAATCTGCCGGACACGGGCCTGTTAAGGTACCTAACAAGGTTGTCCACCACCATTGGTAACAAGATAAACCACACACGCGGCCATACCTGAGCAAGATGAGCATAATTCCAAAGTATAATGCAGACAGAGCACACAAGGCCGTCATCCACATCTTATCCTCTTTGTCCTTCGCAGGTCACTCCAGCGCCAGCCTTCTGCAAGCCTCCCCGGATAACCACCTCAATCCCAACCCCAACCGGACTATGTACATGTATGTAGTAGCTCGGCATTCACGTAAGCAGATAGCAAGCCATAGGTAGCCATAGACTCAATACCCCGTCGAATCCACTATGGTGCGATGTAGGTTTGACTTTGGTCGGATTCGCAATCGACAGGACATGACATGATAATCATCATCAATGACCGAACCCCGCATCTCCATCCCCCGTGCTAGCTTCGGCTGTGACGTTGACATTGACGTTCTTGGTGCTGATCTGTCTGGAAGGCCGGCCGTCGTGGAGATGGTTGTTTTGGGGTGAAGGATCATCCTTCTCTCTACCGTCCGCCAATGCCGTTGGCACTGACTGGTGTCTATCTACTGGTACTTCGGAAGTTCCGTCCGTGGCTGTCACTCTTGCTCACGGGCTAGATACGTGCTTGGCTGAAGAGAAGTGGGGGGCCTGACACTGATACTGATACTGGGACTTGGCTGGCACTGAAGCTACGCTGATGCTGATGCAGATACGATAGTATGATTTGTTTTCTTTTTCTTTTTGGGTTTCCCGGGAGGTCACAGGGTCTTGTCTTTTTGGGGGCCTATTTTCACTGTAGGTCGACATTGTAGAGGATGATCGTTATCTCGACCAGACAGATTCCATTCCCGGACACCAAGCAAGCAAGTCATCTCGAAATGGACTGAAAACTGCAGAATGCAGCCACCCGATTCTGGGAAGGCATCGCTTGTCAGAATGCTACCACCGTCGCATTCGATCGTGATTGGGACCGTCAGCGTCCAGGCTGTCCTCGTCAGAATCCACGTGCGAGTCGAGCCCGAATCCAAATCCAAATCCAAATCCAACCCGGCCTGCGCGCCGCCCCTCACTTGCTGAATCGGCAGAGTCGAATTCCTCGTCGTCAGATGCGCCATGAGTTCGATATTTGTGGTAGATGGCTGTGGGGTCGTCTTCCTCATCGTCCCACGACAGTTCCTCGTCCGGATAGTCATTTGCGGGGTTGTTTTCGGCTATAGTCGTCAAGATGGGTTAGCACTGTGCGTGTCGAGGCCGGATGAGTGGATTGAGCATACCATTCGAATCGGCGTCCTCGCTATCCCACTCCTCGTCCTCGTCGTCCTCTGCAAAATGTTCCCAGTACTCTTCGTCCTCTTGCGTAATGACAATGACTCCAATATCCTGACGGGTGGTGTCAATTCCATTCTGTTGGAACCACTTTGCGTGGTCCATTTCCAAATCGACCAGCGGGTTCGTGAGTAGCGTCCCTTCCGGTAGTGGCCGTCGAATGTAAGTATCGTAGACATACTCGCCATCACTGTCGTCCTCCTCTTGCGCCATTGCTTCTACCGGAGCCCGGACGTCGGGACTTGCACGAACGCTGGTCTCTCGCAGCGTCGTCGCTCGAGGCTTATTGGGTGTGCGCGGCTGGTACTTCAACAGAGGCTTGGGGATGACGGGACGTGCTGTCGTCTGCGCTACTGGCCGCTGCACCGACGGTTGCGTCTCCATACCTCCTTCCAGCTCAAGGGCAATCTGCTCAAACTCGCGGGCCAGCCGTTCCGACTCGTCCTCCCAGTTACTCTTGCGAGCCTGCGCCTCCTTCTCCAGCACCTGTGTGATGTGCTCCTTCGCGGCGGAGATGGCAGTCTTCCGCTCCTCTCTCCATTTCCGCTCCGCCTGATTGACCACAGGCCGTTTCCGTGGCCGCGCAGGCTCGGGCTCTGGGACACTCACACCGCGGACCTCCCCCTCCTCCGTCGCAGCCTGCGCCGCCGCATCGGCTACCAACGACGCCTGCCTCGAGTGCGGAGTCCGCCGTAACTTCTCCACCAGCACCGCGACCGCCCCGTCACCTCGCCGCTTCTGCACGCCCCCACCGGCGCTCCGCAGAACATTCACAGGCGTATTGGACCTGGAAATCTGGAACCGACGAACAGACCGCGGCGACGAGGAAACCGGACTCTCCCTCCCGCTCGACGCAGAAGACTCCCGCGCCACGTCAACAGCAGTAGAACCCAACAGATCCGGACTCGCCACCCCACTCGATGAGTACAGTGCGCGGTGGAGCTTCTCCTCCGCTGCCTTGCGCGCAGCAGCGAGGCGCTGTTCCTCACGGAACTCAGCTCCAGGGGAAGTAGCTCGGACCAGAGGCACGGTCGCGCCGGCACCCGCACCTGGACCCGAAGGGCGAGCAGCACCACTGGGAGCTGGAAACGCAGAGCTACTCACGGATCTCGGAGTGAGGAGTGTCCGTGACGGTGCAGCTAGGGACGCAGGGCTCGGGGAGCCGCTGTCCCGACCGTTGCCACTGACCTGGACCCGCTGGAAGACAAAGTCCGTAAAACGTCGTTTAGTCTGGTGGAGTTCAGACTGGATATCTGTAGTTCATGTTAGCTAACTTTCTTATAGATCAGGACTCATATGAGTAGTTAGTAGCATGTGGACATGTGACGCCGTACGAGGCCGTGGGGCGACCCAGAGTCAGGGAGCTTTTCTTACACAATGTGTCCACCGGTTCTTCTTCGCGGCGACGCTTGATGTTGATCTGCTCTGGAGGTAAGGCCATCCTGAAGCCTTGGGAAATTTCCAGTAAAGCCCAAATGTAGGATTGAAGAATCGAACAAGATTGATGATGGGGGAGAAAAACAAAGACTGATGGAATCGACCTTCAGCTAGAGCTTCATGTATCGTACCCAATATGGATTAGCGTCGATCCAGGCGGAGTTAAATCACGTGATCAATAGAGTCATGATGCATTCCTACTTAGGACGTGCTGGATATATGACTAGCCTGGAAGCGACAAATCATGTATAAACCTATTGCTTCTACTACTGTGACAGCCATTCATTTGATTTCATTTTGTTAATTCTTGTCCCATATCCTTTATCATCCAATGGCTTGAAATCGCCCTCGCCATCGTGGACCCATGATGTCCACAGCTATATAACCCTTGTCCGTATCCAACATGCAACGTGGGTGAGCTGTGTGCTCAGATTGAAATCGTTGAAGTGGCACCAAGAATGCAAATAGGGGGAATGAAACGTCCAAAAACAAACCAGAGCCGAACCAGTCCAGGGTATCAGCCGACGTCTCATCCCGCTCTCTCATAGCGCACTGAAAGTCAGCGGCTGGGAACGGCACAAAAAGGTAAGAAACAAGACAAATAAGGAAAAGACGGAGGGAGAAAGCGGATATTAAGAAGATCATACCCAGATAGCAATACAAGTGATGATATCAAGAAGGTATTAAAATGTGGTAAGATGGCATGGCTGGAAGAGAAGAAAGTATTTGGACAAAATCAAGGTGATGCAACCACGCAATTAACCAAACCAATACAGAGAAGGAAGTTCGCAATGTTGACAATGGAGAATATAAAAAAAAATTGGGTAAAACGACACTCATAGAACTGAACAGCGGGATGAATCACTCAGATATGAAGATAATTATTTTGCACCGATTTCCTCCTCAGCCCAGCCGGGCAGAGAAGTCTCGTTCTGAATGGCCAGCCCAAACCCCGCATGGTTCAGTCTTCCCAGAGCCGAGGAGAAGCTGGAGAAACTTGCTTGTGGGTGGTGGGCGACACCTGCGCGGCCATGGCCGGGTTGGCTCGAGACAGGGCCAAAGGGCTCCTGGGAAAACGAGGGCAAGCTCACGGTTCGAGAATGTTGCGCACGAGGCACACTCAAGCTGCTGGTGCTGGCAGTTGCGTGATGGCTTGGCCCTGAGGAGCCATTGGTCACGTTCAGATAACCAGTCGAGGGCTTGTGTTGGTGCATGGGTGCCTCGATGCTTCCGTTTGTGAGCTCGCTGGTGCTGGTAGCGTTGTAGTAAGATTGTTGTTGTGTCTGGGGTTGCGACTGCGACTGGAGGGCGGCCAGGGCCATCGGGTCATTCAGCCGGTTCTCCTGTTCCTGAGCCTGCTGCTGAGCAGACATTTGGTTCAGATACATGGTCAGTGGATTGCTGGCGCCCACATTCAAGATACCAGACGGGGAAGATACGGTTTGCAGGGGGTGACGGTTCTGCTGGTGTCCGTTTTGGGAGCCAGTCGAGCCGGGGGCAGGCGACAGGGCATGGCGAGTGGGACTGGACTGGGAGCCTGATTGATGCAGATTCGGTTGAAAGCCATTAAGAGCAGGAGGCGGAGACTGTGCTCCCTCGAGACCCGCTCCGTTCCGGCTATGCTGTCCACCATTGCCAGCCTGACGCGGGGGGTTGCCGCAGCGATCCTTGCCGAAGTTGATCT
Source organism: Aspergillus thermomutatus (assembly GCF_002237265.1). Classification (NCBI taxonomy): domain Eukaryota; kingdom Fungi; phylum Ascomycota; class Eurotiomycetes; order Eurotiales; family Aspergillaceae; genus Aspergillus; species Aspergillus thermomutatus. Next base: position 97,102 of record NW_020798135.1, on the reverse strand, counting down.
TGAATCGCTTGTATTCCTCGCGGTTGCGCATTCCCTCAATCGCTTTAATCGCATTGGCAATGTTGGTAAAGTTGACAAAGGCACAGCTCTTCTCCCGCAACGTGTTCACCAACTCAATCTCGCCATACTCGGAAAAGTCCTGGCGGAGGCGATCCTCCGTCCAAGTCTCATCGAGGTTACCGACATAAACATTACGGGAAGCCCCACCGCTCACTGCCAGTGCAATGGCGGGAGGCAGAGGGCCAGAATGCTTGCCCCAGCCAATCTTCAAGCGGCGATTGTGAATCATCAGACCCTGCAGGTTGCTCAGCGCGTAGAAGGAGGCGGCAGAGGTTGGATCGATGAAGGTCACGAAGCAGATGTGCTTGTCAGGGATGTATCGGATATGGTGCAGCAGTCCGCCCCGGACCACGTTGCAAATCTCCTCGATGGTGGTTTCCGGGTGGATGTTGCCCAGGTAAATGGTCCGGTTACCTAGATTGTTGACGCCTCCAGCTGAGGTAGCCACGGCAGCCGCAGCGACGGACTGTTGAGCGAGAGCGTTGGTGATCAGATCGCGGTCGGCGGAATTCAAAATATGCGCATAGCCGGGAGCGATGCCCAAGAATTGCGCCGCATTTTGCTGTTGTGTCTTGGACACGTACGCGCAGCGATCCTTACCATAGAAGACGCGTCTCGGGGCCTGCCATTTGGCTTCCTGGGGCAACTGGGAAACGGCCTTCATTGCGTTGCTAATCGACAGAAAGTGTACAAACCCGATCGCTTTTTCCCTCACAATCTTGACGGTGTCAATCGGCCCGAATTTACCGAGTTCCTCGCGTAGCTCATCTTCCGTCAGCTCTTCCGGAAGGTTGCCCAGATATACATTTCGCGAGGCACCGGATTGCTGTACCGCCAGCGCGACCGAGGTCGGAACCTGGGACGGCTTGCCCCATCCCACTTTGATGTCGTTGCCCTTGATGGCCAGCTTCTTCAGGATAGCATCCGAATGGAAGTGGGTCGCCGAGTTGCTGTCCAGGAAGGAGATAAAGGCACAGTTCTTGTCTGGAAGCAAGCGAACCGACTCAATCTGTCCGCTGCGTACATGGTTAAGGATTTCCTCCGCGGAGGTTTCTGCGGGAATGTTGCCCAGGTACACGGTCCGGCTCGTGCCCGAGAGGAGACCAGGGGTAACTGCCGCTGCAGGACTGCCAAATGCCGCATTACCAAGGCCTCCCAGACCACCAATTGGAGACTGTGGGCCGTTCAACAAGTGAGAGTTCCCCAAGCCGTCGGTTGACATCATCCCTGAATACAGACCGGCGTTCGGTGTAGCCTGAGTTGGGCTTCCCAGCTGGTTTTGATGATTCTGTGCATGTGCGGAGGCATTGGCTTGGGAGAACCCACCGAAATTAGCGAACTGAGGCGAAGCGAAGGCAGAGGGAGTCCCAGGCTGGAATGGACTGCCAAGCAGAAGTTGAGAAGGGAGGAGAGGCGTGAAGTTCATGTCGAATGCCGTGCCAGAGTTTGCCATGCCGTCCGAGAGGTTTGAGGCCGGGTTGGAGGTATTGATGTGAGGGATGTTGGCACGACGAGCGTTCCGATCCGCGAAACCCTGTACTGGGATATTGGAATTGTACGCGCCGTGGGAGAAACCCGTATTGTCCGCGTTCAGGGAGGAGAATTTGGAATGCATTAAACGGTTCGAGATACTCGAGGCATCGGAGGTTTGCATGGCGAGCAGAACCGATATAGACGCGGATGGTTGCCCCTAAACACGAAGAGGGACGAGGATTCGGTTTGTTTGAAGCGGCCAATATCACGAGACAAGGGCAAAAAAGGATTAAAACCAAGTGATATTAATGACCAGAGACCGTAGAAAGCCACCGGCCTGAAGATCAGCCCCGTAGGAAGAAAGGGGGCAATGAGAATTGAGTAGGGGGAGAAGAAGAGAAGTGAAAGAAGATGGAAAGCGAATATGATTCAACGAAGAGAAGAAATCAAATGATCGTTATCCAGAAGCAGAAGATGAGAATCCAACCAAGAAAGGGAGACAAGATCAAGAATCTCCAAAGGAGACGTGTTGAGAAGGGATTTCAATGGTCAATTGGAATGTGCATGGATTGGCAGCAGAGAATGAATGCCGCAATAACAAAAAAGCCAAGAAGGGGGAATGGGATATCAAGAGAGATTACGGATAGTTTAGTACAAGAAGAGAATAGTGAGAAATAGAGAAGAGAAAGAATAAGAGTAAATGACCAAGCAGATACTCCTAGTAAGTCTGTATGGAGTAAAAGAAGTAGAAAAAAAAAGGAGTATCTAGTCTAGATAGTAGGGGATGGAGGGAAAAAAAAAAAAAAAACAAAGTGTAGAGTGAGGTTTAGTGAGGGCGGAGGGAAAAGGAGAGTGAGAGTACTACTAGAGTACGGAGTACCTGGCGTCTGCTCCCGTAGCTAGTTGGTCTAAGGCTAGTAGTATGGAGTATGGAGTAAGGCAGTTCACTAGACTGTTTAAGGTAGCATTCAAGGGCAATAGATTAGTCCATCTTTCGTAGGAGACTAGGAAAGTGGGTATGAGGAGAAATTGAAACTGATGTTTGAGGCTTGAAGATGCAACAAAGAAGTCAGTCATTGTCTGTGGCTGAAAAGGACAGATGATACTTACAATGAGCTGCAGAGAAGAGATAGCAGTAGATCGGAATACAGTAAATGAACGACGAAAGATAGAGGTGAGCAAGAATAACAGAAAAGAATGAGGGAAAAAGGGGGTTGGTGATGAGGAGAGATGAGATGAGCAAAGTGACTGGTGTCCTCTTTGGTTCCCTGATGATCCATCAAGTCATTGAAGCAACTGTCGAGTATCTATATCTGTCTCGTAATTTCTCGCAGTGGATTCCCTTCTTCTATCCGTAAGCCGCCCAGAATTACTGGTCACAGTCTCACAAAACACTCTTGGACCATATGAGATATGGAGTTCAGGATTACTGACAGGATCATCATACATTAAGGTAGTCGTCCGAGGGAATTCTCCATCCAATCAATGTATCTTGAGCCGTAAGAGAAAAACATTTAGAAAAGGGGGATACAAGGTACTAGATAAGTATTGTCTCATTTCTCCATTATCCATACTAAGAATAGGGGAATTGTGGAGTGAATATGTTAGTTCAAGTCAGTGGCCCATGGCGCATCGGCACAATCATCCATGGATGAGGCTAATAAAGGAACAGAACTCAATGGGGAAGATGATAACTTTGAAACGGGGAGGATTTTAAGCCTCTGTCAGTCACATACATTTCCAAGCCATTCGGATTGTTACGCAAGACGTTTAAATTATCATCAATAGTTAGAGAGTCCTGCTGCAAATCATGATGGGACCACAGATAGTAAGGTCTGGATATTGCTTTTGTTGTCCCTGACTTGGGGCGGAAACGATGATGGAATTGATTCAAGTGAGATGTCAGGGGAGAACTGGATGCTGAGATGTATCTACATACTTGCAGTGGACAAAGATCAACTTGCCTTATTGTGGAAATGTGGTTCCGTTCCTGAATCTGAAAGGAGCCTCCTGTCCGGACCACCTATTGATCCGGGACTCTGCAGAAGTAGGAATTACTTTTCAAGGACTAGCTAGCCGCAGGGAGAGGATTCCGCTCACTGAGTCTTGGCAGAAAAGGAGGTGAAAGTGAAACATCCTAGTGAATCGAGCGTCACAACACGGACCAAACGCTAGAATCTATCTAGATAGATAGGATCATAGGGACGACGCGATCATGATGGCAAGATACAGAGTCCAGACCAGTCAGAACGGAATGCGTTCAATGGGGGTGGTCAGATCTGCCATCAGCAGACGACTTGACTGGGAGAGTTCGCTATTGAAGCAGCAACCGAACATATACCCTCTTTGCAAGGCATCCAATATCCAGGACAAATCGAGATGATCTTGAAGAAATTATTCGAGTCAAACAAATGCGAAGACAGCGGTCCGGCTCACACCTGTAAGGTACCCTAAATACTCCGTAAGCATGTCAATTTGCCATATTAGGAGGAGTTGGTGCCTGAGGCCAATGTGGAGGTGTCCGCTATCAACCGCAATAAAAATTACCCCTCCAGAAAAGTCCCGCTGGCAAAGAAATCCCCCAGACATCGTGCGGTTTTCTTTGCTTCTTCTCTCTGGAGGGACTCGGCGTGTGTGGTATAGACGGTCCTCATTTGCCTCAATCGAGTAATATATATCTCGTGAGTACATTACAATTCGTTCTGAACAATCCCTCGTGATGCACTAAATTTCTTATCTTTCCCCCCTGCGATTGCATTTTGTGACTCACCCAGAGGAGGGTGGTGATTGAGCTGGCATTATTTCACGAAACAACTCAAGCAACCAAGTTTATTTGTCCTGATCACTTTTCCAGTCTAACTGAACAAGGACAATCAGATTGCAAAATGGCCACAATCTACATCGACGAGGACGTCGGCCTGGACGATTCGACCGCGACCGGTTCTGAATCGGCTCCCTACAAGACTCTTGTCCATGCATACCTACAACAACCCCCCGCCGAGGGCAATCAATACTTGATGCGCAAATCTCAGACGGATGCAACTGGCGAGAATGTCGACCCAGCCGCCAAGTTGGAGTGGAAGCCCGCGACCAAGTCGGCCACAAAGAAGGCTCTCAGTATCGTCGAGCAGCGGAAGAAGAAGGCAGCTAAGGAGCAGGAATTGGCCATTCGTGAGAAGCAGGAAGCTGAAAAGCGTCAAAAGGTCCTGGAGGAGGCCAAGAAGGTCGTCATCACAGAAGACCCCTCTTTGCCCAAGCCCGTGCGAATTCGCCTGGATGTCACCGACCCAGCTATCGTCAAGCTTGGATCCACCGAAACACAAACTTCAGGCACTCGTGTCCGTGTGCTGGGACGAGTCCATCGCCTGCGCGCCCAGAAGGATGTAATCTTTCTGACTCTCAGTGACGGTTACGGCTACTTGCAGTGTGTTCTGACCGGGAACCTGACAAAGACCTACGACGCCATGACTCTCACTCTCGAAACCTCCATGGCCATCCATGGAGAGATGCGCGCGGTGCCTCCCAAGCAGCATGCGCCCAACGACCGGGAACTGCATGCGGACTTCTTCACCGTCATTGGCCGCGCTGCCGGTGACAAGGAGGCCATCACCACCCGTGTGGCCAAGGATGCCGACCCGCAAACCCTCTACGACAACCGTCACCTCGTCCTCCGTGGTGAGACCTCCTCGGCCGTGATGAAGGTGCGCGCCGCCTGCCTCAAGGCTTTCCGCCAGGTATTTGAGGAGAACCGCATGCTGGAAGTGACCCCACCTGCCATGGTGCAGACGCAGGTCGAGGGTGGCAGCACCCTGTTCAAATTCGACTACTACGGCGAGGACGCATACCTTACCCAATCCTCCCAGCTCTACCTGGAAACCTGCCTGCCCTCCCTGGGTGATGTTTTCTGTGTCTGCCCTTCCTTCCGCGCCGAAAAGTCCCTCACCCGTCGCCATCTGTCCGAGTACACCCACATTGAGGCAGAGCTCGACTTCATCACTTTCACCGACCTGCTCGACCACCTCGAAGATGTCATCTGCCGGGTCATTGAGCTCACCCTCGCCGACCCCGCCACCGCTGCCCTCATCAAGCAGCTCAACCCCGACTTCAAACCTCCCAGTCGCCCCTTCCGCCGCATGAAGTACGCCGACGCCATTCAGTGGCTGGTCGAACATGACATCCCCAATGAGGAGGGCAAGCCCCACCAGTTCGGTGACGATATCGCCGAAGCTGCCGAGCGCAAGATGACCGACATCATCAACCAGCCCATCTTCCTGACGCATTTCCCCGCCGAGATCAAGGCCTTCTACATGAAGAAGGATCCCGAGGATCGCCGCGTCACCGAAAGTGTGGACGTCCTCATGCCCGGTGTCGGCGAGATTGTCGGCGGCAGTATGAGAATGGACGACTGGGACGAACTGATGGCCGCCTACAAGCACGAGGGAATGGATCCCGCCCCCTACTACTGGTACACCGATCAGAGAAAGTAAGTTTTGTCTCCCGGGTCAATTCAAAATCCACGTCTAATCATTGCTTTAGGTACGGCACATCCCCTCACGGTGGATACGGTCTCGGTCTCGAGCGGTTTCTCGCTTGGTTGTGTGCCCGCTACACAGTCAGGGACTGCTGTCTGTATCCTCGTTTCACCGGTCGTTGCACACCTTGAGATATTGTAGACGACTTCACATAGACAGATCAGAACATTTTTCATGAATTTCATTTTCGATATCAGTTGCATCTTCTGACGTAACATAGATTTGTCATCTTCCGTCTGTTCTAACGGGGTAGCCACGAATAAACCTCTCATTGTCCAAGATGTGATTCGCAACGGTTCAGGTTCTCTCTCATTTCGGTGGAACCTGCCTTGCACTTCAACCTCAAGTGTGGTTTAGTTTAATAGCATGTGCAAAGGAGTCCGCTCTTTTCCCACAAGATTCACTAGACCATCTAGAACCTATAATGAGGCACATCCTCTACATAGATTGAGCAATTTGCCATGAGCTACCTGACAAAGCTAACATGAGCCGACTATACCGGTCTCGGCAATCCAGATGGTAACTCAATCTTAGCAGCGAAGTCCTCGTGTTCACCTGTCGGACTTGTGATTACGTATCCTCGTTCAGAGACATCCTGTTATACTTGATTTCAGATTCAAAAGGAGGCACGTAGGGTTCTGCAACGGCATACACAGTTCATGGAAGGAAGTAATCATACTAACAGCGAGTGGCCCTGCATACTGTAGGCGATGTTTCTAGCCTCTGACCGAAAGGAGTTCGATAAACCATGCTGAATAAGCTTGTTATTGAACTCTCGTGCCTTGCCAATCATACAGTATTTCTCCGGCTGTGAGACTCATTCGGAGGCTGATGAGTCTTTGGCTCTTTTTTCTATCAGGGACCAGGAGCCTCGCTCGCCATGGTGGATTTGGATGCGACACCTAGATTCTTGGTTGCGGATGGTGTTGCACTGGCAATGATGCTTGTGGTATAAGGAGCACCGTTCGCCTTGAGAATTATGAGTGAGAAGGAAAAGTGGGATGAGGGAAAACGCGACCATCAGCTGCATCTGGATGAAAACACCATGGGGAATAGGGAAAGCTTCACTCAGGTAATTTTTCGCCTCTTTGAGACATCACACCCTCATTCAATTGTCTTCGAACAACACCCTGCACTTCCCTCGCAAGAGCTATTACGCAACAGGCATCATATTACAACAGCAGGATAATCCTGATGTCTTCATTCCGGTTCATTGGCACGCTACAAAGGGTCCATCTATATCTGAAGAGGTGTGCCTTCCAGCAGCAGGTATCTCTAAGACTTGGAAGAATGAGACGATAGACTTGTCAGACTCTGTCTCTATTTCCATCTCATACTCAGTCAATACGAGCCGCCAAAATCCCTAGCGGTTTAAGGATACAGGCGCATGTGCATCCGCAAATAGACGCAGTCAAATCCCGGTACGGGTTGACGATTGAGGTTGTTCACACAGATTCTAGGCGAATTCAAAAGATCAAGAAAGAGCTGAAAACCACGCTTGGGAAAGACTCTTACCCAGTCGTGACACTCGCGTTTGATCGTACGAGCGGTGCTCATTTGGAGAATTATGTGTTGTTGCTGGTGACCGTCGAATTGGTGGTTGTTCTTCATGAGCTATGAGAGCAATTCGCCTTAGGTGGCTGCCACATACCATATCCCGACCAAATGGTACAGATACGAGTAATGGCTACGTGTCTAGCAGCATAGAGGGAGCGTATGGACAGCATTATGGTTTCCAGCGTCCAGGATCAGTGAAACACCAATGCCTGGAACGTGACTCTCGGGTAAAACACATTCGACAACCATTGCCTGATTTAGCAGAGAAGAATAATGAGTATCGACTGCATGGACAGCCACTTTGTGCACCAGCTCGCGTATCAATCAACAAGAGACCAGGAAACCCGGAGACCAGGAATATCGTTTCTCCCAGCTTCAACGCAACACATACTTCGGCATGGAAGTGTCTTTAGATTCGAACATCTTCATACTATGAGGACGGGTTTGGTAACACGCTAGGTTCGATTTCACGAAGAGCGAAGAGTCAGAACAGGAAAACTGCTCTAAGCAGACAAGAGCACACCACTTGAGGGTTCAGGCCTCACGTCACCTAGTCCGATCAGCTGTTACCCCCGCTCCCCTCTTAACCGTGACGGCTGTTGTTCGAAAATTCGGATAATGTTTTGAAGATTTCTTCCTGTGAGGCACCAGAACGTATGACAGATATCAAGCGAGAAACGGCTGCCTGGTCGCCATGACGAACCAGCTTCAGAAGCTGCTCAAGGAAGTTTGAATAATATTCCGTGTCCTCGATGCGTCCGTCATGGGACTGAGGTTGTGCGTTGGCGGCTTCGAGCTCAAGATGCTGGCCACAATGAGCGCTGGAATCTTGCCTAACATCATTCAACTTTTAGCAACACACAAAGCGTGGCCCAAGTAGGTATGACAGTTTTGAATGAGGAACGGATATTGGATGATTGAAAAGCTGAGCCTCACACCTTTGCTCTTCATTCTGCCGTGATCCCTTGTTTTGATACTCCATTCTGTTGGAACTTCGTCTTATCAAAACTCTTTCTTTGTCATTTACGACACTCTGGTTTTGTGGTGAGTGGCACAGCGTTTGGTAGAGTTCCTAAATGTGAAGAGGTCTAAAGAGAGAAATGAGGTGAAAAGCTTTGTGACAACGCTCAGGGCTGAAAAGGATTCCCAGGGACTAGATGTTGTCAAGTTGTCAAAGTGTCAATATTTATGAGATGCCGATCAATCCCCTCTTCTCTCGTGGACCACGAAGTCAGTGTGTGAGAGGGCAAGGCTGAATGATTGGCGTTCACTCACGCACTCGAATCCTGGGCAGTAGATCAAGGGTCAAGACTAATGCCTCGCTCTCTCCACCTTAGTCTGACAGAATGGAGAAACCGATAAGGCGTCAATGGCGCCGCGTGGGCTTAATAACAGAGAAGGCAAAAGGGCATATCTTCGCCAGTGTCTGCGGTGAGGGCTATCCCTCGGGGGGTTCTGGAACATTACCAGAGCTTTTGGAGGCCGGGGCGGCACTGTGAGCCAAAAGTACGCTATTGCACCATTGTATCATATGGAGTATCATATGGAATGTTGGACATGGGTCCTTTCTTCCTCCAGGGTCGACAGACTCGAGAAAGGAACAGGAGCACTTTGCTCTGTGCGAGTCCGCCTTTCCACAGTCCTATCTCTCACCGATCATGCCAGGCGAAGTCGTGAAGTGAAATCTCGGACAGATCTAGATGCGATCTGTAGCATTCACTGGATCCTGTCACGAGAAACACCTCGCTGCGAGAATCTACTTCCATCTTCGACTAGTCGGTGCCATACGGGGGCCTCGGAAATTTCTGCCGGCCAATCTTATGGTTCGGTCAGTCTCCGCTACCCATCACTCTAGGCCAGCCAGCAATGCAGCAGGTCACAAACAGGATTGTTCTTGCTCTTCTCCATGATCTGCGTCGTCTTCTTGTATTTCAGAGATATGATTTCATTCTTCAGCTGGGCGCAATCAACATCTCCTGCCTCAGGACATAGGTTGGGAGAGCCTAATCGACCGAGTCACCACAGCCGATTGCCGCTAAGAAAGGAGACGACTGAGAGGGACGCCCTGTTGTGCGAACGCTGCCACCTACAGTCTCGCGAGGTTGTTCGGCTCATACCCAGCAACATCCTCCGAAAACAACTGCCGGAAATGGCGCTGTTTACCCGAAGCCGCGTCAATATCTCCGTCCGATCGCCTCGTCGCGCATGCTCACATCCCGATAAAGTCTATTGCTATGTTCTTGGAGTCCACAAAGATACCGCTCAATATCAGTGCTCAACCTCCTATCAAGCTGAAAGGGCGCAATATACCTTGCCGCGGTGAAATTCTGCTAGCTCAGACCACAACACTGCGTATCTCTGGATTGTCTATACCAATGCATGGTTGCCACAGAGAAGGGGAAGGCCGCGGTAGCAGTCTAAATACGTTCCTTGCCCTCTTTCCTTTTCACAGAGCGAAAGCTTACCTAAATGGTCGCCATATCAACGTGGGCCGCGCCTCAGTCGGCGGCTCTGTTGCGCGCATTGATTAGAAGGGATTCTTCGTGAGGTAATATTCGGATGACTGTCGTGAGCCATGAACCAGGGGAAGACATGTGCATCGAACGACATATCAGGTCAATTAAACAACCGGACATGTTCGGTGGATGTTGCCTCAGGAGGGCATTGGACTTCGTGAAGATACACAAAATGGCCGTCATCGGGTAATTCGGACTGCCATTGGAGACAGGCTCAAGCATACAGCCATGTCGTTTCCCATCCCTGCAGTTGGCGCTATTTCTCTTCAATTCAGTCCGATAGGCTTGGGTGCATCTACCATGAGTAGCGTGCCACATCTTTCGGTCCGGGTCCATCGATACGAGGGTCGAGTTTGAGACGCTATACGGTCATTCAAATGTACCAAAGATTAACCTGCAGGGATAAGATGAAATGTGAACCAAGAAATAGGCCGTTCATCAACGAGATATCTTTCATGTCTCAGAGGCCCAACTGCATGCCAGCGGTGTAGTCACCTCAGGGCGTACCGGATGCATCACTGATATTGTTCATCCACAATGCATGATTGAATGCAACGAAATTCACGAAGTCAAGCTTCGAAATTTGACAGCCAAATGCGTGTTGAAAGGCCATGAGGAGAACGCGTAACCCAGATGGTGCTGCTACGAAAAAGCCAAGTCTCGACGGCTTTGTGTGATTTTTTCTGCCTTCCGCTTCCTGCAACTGGGTGTCACGACATCAATAGTAAGCTTGACGGTCAAGGAGGAAGATCGGTCGCTAGGTTGCGGAATGAACGTTGTCTTGAAAGGTCAAAGCGCGCCTTCGTTGGCTTGAGGTTGACTCTGCATATCTTGTGAAAAAGACGTATCATGAGATGACACTGATATCATACAACTCAAGGTTGGAATGACCTCCCGAGATTTGTGGCTACTTGAACATATTCGCAGCTGCAGTGGACTCGTCGACAGATAGACACTTTGAAGAGGAGTTATAGAATCCACCTTGGCGTCAGATCAGTCTTCGTCTCATTATTGTTCAATGCGGTCGATTTCCTCTCTTCTGATTTTTCCCGGGCAGAGGCAAGACGCCTTAGGAATGGTGATTTAGGGCAGCTCTGTCGTTCTCTATGATCAATCAAGCTCATTGGCGACAGAATGAAGCGGGGCATCAATATTTTCCATTTGAGAATTATATGCGGACCAGCTCTCGTGGTTTCCGATGGTATCAGCAAAGCCTTCTCAAAGGGGAAGAGGAAGAAAGGGGAGAAAAGTCCGCCCAGGAGTTCATGTTCTGGCGCCAATTGGCGTCAGCCGGAGGCGATGGAAAAATATGTCCTGAAGACATGATGCGGCTCCACTTGTCGCCTTTCCAGAACGGGATAAAATTCAATCAACAGGCTGTCTTTGTGAATTGTGATGCACACTTTTTTGGCCAGAACCTCTGTTCCACGGAGCAGGAATGATGCTGTCGTGGGAATTTGCAGCCAAGTTCATCGCCGATTGGAAGTGTGGCTTGTGCGAAGCCATTGCTGTAAGCGAGTTAACTCTTGCGCAGAGACTTGGGCAAGGCAATGGTGCTGCACTCGATATTTTGCTCGATACAGACCAACGGTACTGCTTGACGAAACAATTGCTTGGGTGTTCTAGGCCGCCTGGTTCTTGACGTACTTATCTCGTAGATCTACGACTGCCTACGAGTGAGTATGTGCTGCTGCGTGGCCTTTCTTTTCTTTTTTTTTTTTTTTTTTTCTCTCTCTCTTCTGGATAAAACTGATCCGCTGAGTACGAGCATTACGTATCGAACATCAGACGCATTACTGAAGGCTCAGAGCCCGTCCTTTGGCCCATAAGAGTGAGCTTCTCGTGCATGTCTTTGATTGATCAAGAAGCCAAGGATAGCCCCCTTAGAAGGGTGTGAGATCACCAGTCCAAGCACCCTCATGAGGGTTTGCTCTGACTTTCGGCAACTGGACAGGTCTAAGGGCAGAGCTACGGGCCGGTTCCTCGGAATTATTTCACAGATTCAAGGAAGCCGTGAGGACCTTTGATCCAATTGCTTGTTCGGATGCCTTTCCGGAAGCTCCAATTCTTCATGGACACTATCGTGAATCATTATGGACACTGGTTGACGACCAAGAGGTTGTCGTGTCTATCCGACGTTTCGACTATCTAAGCACCATGACGTTACTGAGCAGGTCTCAACGGCGTTGGAGTCTGTCACTTGGATTGTTGAGTGATCAGGATCAACCATGGTTTGGCTGCTCAATAACATTCGAACCTGGATACATAAAGTGGCGCTCCGTTTCCAATCGCGATTCATGGTAGCGTCATCTGCTGCGTGATGTAAGTTGCGAAAAGATGTGGGATTTTATTCAGAAGAAACTATCCCAGGTCCCGGACCTTCAACACAGTTTACCAATTTTGAGGGATAACCCGAAGGGTGCTGCGCGTCGGATAAGCTTTTGAAGGTATGCAGCAGGGTCTGTCGCAGTATCAGATTGTTTACCTGGTTAATATGAGCATATGGATTTATATGGACAAAAAACCAGAGTACGGCACACGGCTGGAGATCAGCGTATGCTTCCTCTAATGGTTTTCAGTCAATAATGAAATCACTGAGAATACTTGATGCTTCGAATTGCTTGTCTCTACAGTAATATCTCTCCTTCGATCGTACTGAAGGGAATCGCCCTTCATTTGAATGAGCCTGAGTTCTCCCTTGATCCCCTGGCAACGTCACATTCCAGTCGAAAACAACTCCGTACTTCCCCTTCACGAACATCCATGGCAGATTCCATCTAGATGATCATCGACAATGCAAAACAAAAGACATCCAAGCATTCCTAACCCTCGTCATAGGAGACCACGGCCAATGATAGCCCCCAGCGATCAACCAGAACAACTGTCTCAAGACGCTCAGCAATCCTCATCTCAACAAATCCCTTGCATTCTCTGAGTGCATACTGGTATAAGTACGGAGTAGTTGCAGCGCACACACATCAGCCTGCCTCGCCGAAACAACGTCCTCCTCGTGGATACTGAATCCCCATTCAAAGCAGCTCACCCAAACCCTCAAAACATAACTCACCAGTCCCCACGATGCAATTCCACCTTTCCACAATCTGCCTCGCGGCCGCTCTCTTCGCCTCGCACATCATCGCAGCTCCCGCTCCCGCCCCAGTCCCAGTCCCAGTCCCAGTCCCAAACCCAGAACTCATCGCTCCACCCAGCGGTCACGACGCAGGCAACTCGCTCTGTTTCAAGGGCTACTTCTACGGCGCCATAGCGTGTCCCGGACGATGGGTGAGTGCATCTTCATCCCCCTCTTCCTTTCAACCTGTCGATGTTGACGTTCTAACGATGTGGTATCTAGTATGAGGACGGGACGTGCTGCATCACAGACGAGATTGAACCCAAAGAGAACGACGGATTCACGGGTGATGCTGAGTGATCATCATCATCACCATCATCCTTCGGATTGTTGATATTGCGTCTTTTCTTCTTTTTCCTGGACATAGATACTTCTTCTTTCGCGTCGGTCTCGACTATGACGCTGCTTTGGATTTGACTTAATTCGTTGGTACACGAGGTTATGAAATACCGTTCGATTAGGCTTACCCTCTACACTCCGCTCTATCTATAGAAGATCGCGTTTGTAAGCAGAATACCGAGAGCCCACCTCTCCTCTCCCCTTGCTGGTTCATCACTGCCTCCAATACCGGGGTATGGGAGCTTCAGGGATCCGTATACTACAGCGTTGTGGAGTATGACGGGTATCGAGCGGGTCATATCCAAACCAAGTACGTAGCTCACTTATGTTTCTTTGTGTAGCATTGTGAGTTTGTGACTGACCCTCGGGCTTTTTAGTCAAGTGTCAGGGGCTCGGTCTGTAGACATTACGATAGACACTGGGCGTCTGATATCAGCCTTAGGCGACCAAGATCCACAATATACGTACCATATTTAGTTCTCTGCCTGCCAGTATTGGGTGGATCAAACCGGTTGCTCCAGTTGCCCGAGATTCTTCTTGTGATCTAGGTTGTTAGCTATATCTAGTTGGAACTTGTGATGGTCTTTAAGGTAGCTTCTGTTTATGTTGTTTTTGCGGTTGAAGATGACAACACTGTTTACACCTGTACCGCAAGATGTCATTGCCTCCATTCCAGGCTCGAGGTACACCGTAGCTTCAATTATGCACAATATTGTTCCCGTCCGCAGGGACATCTGGATTCGTTCAAGGAGCTTGATTGCTTATTCTATCTAACCTGTCCATGCCCATGCTTTAAACGCCCTGGTGTTAAAATATATTCGACTTTTCGCCGATCAATTAAAGAACGAAGTGACCAAAAGATCAAGTCGCCATGTCCGTTATCCATCACATCGTATCGCTCTCATCTTTTTGGATCTATGTTTTATTGCCTCTCAATTGCTCGTAGGCAACAGTAGAAGCACCACGACAAAAATTTAAGGAAATGCGGCCCCTTGGACAGCAGCAACTTCGGCCACAATAGATGTTGTGGGTGTGAATCTATGCAATAGAGTGCGCAGAGACCCACTCACAAAGACTCCTGCTTCAACATGATGGGCAAATCAAGAGCGCTCGGAGTCTTGGTCACAGTTTCGGTAGGAGTTTTTCCTGCCAAACTCTCATTCCAGAGGGAGCTGCTGGCAGGGAAGATTGAGCCACTGTCGGACATATCCACAGCGTTGGCATGCACAGATGGGGTCTCCACATGAGGCACCACGAGTTCCACGCCCTTGGTGACGCCGGAGATACTGGAAAAGTAGGGATTGTGGCGAGGAGGCAACGGACGATGGGACGAGTCGTGCATGTAACTGATGTAGTCTGACGCCGTGCTGCTGAAAGACGATGCAGTGGTGGATGGAGTATGGGTCAAAGACGGAACAGGCGCCGTTGCGCTCATGAGCGTGGACAAACTGGCCGAGCTGCGATGACCGGCACCGTGGCGACGCCTCGGGAACGATGGTTCGCCGCCGTGGAATTGAGCAAGATAATGCCAGGCCTCCGAGGACGCCAGCGACCCCGTACTGCCATGAGCCGCGGGTATTACCGGCTTCCATTCGGAGGGGTCCTGATCTACCTTGGAGTCATGGAAGTCTGTGGGTATCCGGATGGCCGGGGAGGATTTGACGGGGACTTTGGTGGGAATCATAGGGGCAACGATCATTCGAGAAAAGACGAGAGGAGAGGTGGGCGGAGACCTCGAGTAGGATATCGAGCCACTCGATGGGAAGGACGCGGAGAGTGGTTTGTGCGAGTCTTTGCGACGACAGCTGCAGATAAGTATTGTGAGCAGGTGGTCATCAAGCAGAGGAGAGGGAGGGTTTATAAAGGCCCACAATGCGTGCTAAGACAAACGATAGAGATAAGAGATAAGGAGTATGCATACCTTTCACTGCAATAGAGAAGAGAATTATCCGGCACCGTGATCTGTCTCTCGCACATGGCACTACCAAGGGGATTAGCTCTGACGTTCAAGGTATGCAAGGATAGACAACAATGATAAGGCCGGAATGGGCCAATTGGGAGAGATCCAAGCACAGACTGGTTTTCTCATCTCTCTCTATCTCAAAAGAAGATAACGAACGGTTAACAACATACCAGAAATTCAAAAAACTGGCCGCCATGTCGGGCTGACTCTCGGGCTCCGGACGCCTGACCTGCCCAGAGCCTAGCTTCGAGATGGGATGATTCACAGAATATGTGCCTTTCCGATGCAGCGCCGGTCGCGAGGTTCTCACTTTCGAGCCATTAGAGGAGGGAGTGCGTCGATGATGAAGATGGGGGTTCGCTTGAGTCATGGATGGCGGTGAGGATGTATATACTCGTTCCAATTCAATTTAGATAGAGATAGTCTGCCAATGGTACCTTGCGCCGACTGGACGCCTTTTGCCAATGGTCTGGAGGCCTGGAGCAGGTGTGGAGCACGAGCTTATCTCCTAAGGGAGGGACCAGGTATGAGGGATTTGCGGCGAGGATACGCTATTGGATCGATCAATTGTCTCAGACTGTCGTACCCGGTTGTGTTTATTGCTGCAGCTTTGCGAAAATTTCGTGATCCCTTCTCCTTCCTTTGCGCCTTTTTTTTTTTGGTTCCTGTTTTCAGGCAGATGATGTCTGTCAGAGGAATGCTGAGGGAAATACAGGCCTCCGCCCTGGTAGGGGGACAGCTTGTGCTATGTGTAGCGTGACGATCCACGAAATTCCCGGGCCGGTTGAGACAACACCAGTCGATAAGCTTTTTCTTGGGATTGCAAGGCGTGACTGCAGTGACACATAAATGGTTAGATAGGTCACAGTTCAGCTGCACGGCAGGGAGGCAGGCCGTTATCACAAGCTTCTGAATGGGGGGAGATAAGGGGAGCATGATGTACAGGACACAAAGATGGCTGTCACAAAAGGGCAACAGGATACAAGCAGGGCATACATACCAGCAATGATGTTGATGATGTTTTTGATGCAATTCTTGTTTCCTTCTTAGTCCTCGAACTTGAGGTCAGGGAGATCAAGCACGTGCAATTGAATGACGAGATCTACTTGATAGTTGGTGGATAATTGGATATCGAGCAGCTGACGATATGGACGGAGTAAACGAAAATCGCTCGGAGATCAATAACCGGGAATGAGACAGGGATACTGCAAGCCACGGCAAAAGCAAGGGTGGAGGGTAAATATGGACAAGTGGATGTATGTGCTTTTGATATAAGAATAGTGATGAAATCAAGTCGACCGGATGTCAAAACGGATGAAACGACAGTGATTATGTATCCTGATGGATTGAGAGTACCCTGTAGATAGCCCGTCCGTAGACCCAAAAAAGGTGGTATTTGAGGACGAAGGAGGGGGGGTAAATTGGAAGCCGGTCTCAGCGCTGAGGAAATTCTAGAACGTGTCCAGCAGTCCCGCTACATGGAGAAAGCATGATGGACGCAATTCGTTAGCCTGTTGGTCCTTTCCAGATGAGTTTTCCACTCAATACGTCTCTAATATTTCCCCGGATATCCAATAATAATAACAACTGATGATCAACGCTGATGTTGGCTGGCGACAGACACAAGGTGAGTCACGCCATCATTATCATGGAGACAAGGCCTAGAACGGTTGCTGATGCCTGAGGTATCCAGTGCGACGCGCAATCCATGCGTCCATTATGAACATTTTCAAGCGAGTAGGGTAGTAACTAGGCAATAATAATAGATATCATAAATCATAATACTATAATATGGCTTACCTCACCACAGCACAAGATGATGATCTAACCGTCTCCGTCCGGTGCAGAATGAGGTAGGTTTGGCGGGCGGATATGATGTGCAAATGCTGCAAGATCCGCACTGTCTCGTTCTTTGGTTCTGAGTTGCTAATTTTGGAGGGTTCGATCTGTAGATAGTCGATTGTCAAGACTCAGTTCAGCGAGAGATCTTAATGCTCTTATATCTATCAGTCGTCCGGATACCCCGCGGCACCGAGCAGTATCTTCTCTCACTAATGGACGGGTCAAGATAAGATGAAGCCGGTTGATTATTCTTCATTCTGTTCTCATCTAGATAATCTAGATCACCAGATAAAGCTATGACCCTTGAAACCGTCTATTGCTTTTTCTCCCCTTCCGATCGTCTGGCATTTTTTTGTTAACCGACAGAGCCACGCTTATCGGGATCAAGATAACAATCAAGTCCAATCATTGCCCTCACGTTGATGGCATGGGAGTCACTGGGACTGCCAGGTCAACGCCAGATCAGCCCAGTCCTGGCTGGCATGCTGGGCTCTGGCAGTATTCGGGCATCCATAATCGGCGAAACGGTTGTTGACGGTCCGCTGCAAAGGGCGAACTCGCGCTCCCCACCCTGAAACGGTCGAGGGTTCTAGAGTCTAGACAACTCCGTCCGGATGAGGTTGTGTCCATAGATTGAGGGCACGTTGTAGCCTGGTAGAAAAAAATTGAATTACGTTACGTACGTGCATAAAGATGGACCGCATCATGATTTTTCTGACAGACCACGGCGGTCGTGACATCCAATGATTCATGCCATATGGCATCAATCAATGGAAGTGTGGTCGATGTCTGAGCTGATGATCCCGGCCTCAGCACCTGGGGGACAGCCCTAGCTACCAACAGGAACTGGACACTCAACACATATTTAGATTGTATGGTATTACACCAAGTGTCTCGAAATTTGTGAGTGGTATTGATGGAATTACTGGACGCTCTATGTGAGACTGTCTGGGGCGAATTCAAGTGCTATTGGTCGATTGAGAGTGATCATTAAGGTAGAATAGACCTCTGTACAATGCTAAAATCAAATTGAATTCCCGGGTTGCGGACAGTGCTGGCATGTTTCTGCTCAAACAGATCACACTAAATCAATAACGGAATAGGCTTAGGTATGGGCTGAGATCGACATCTCTGATAACAACACAAACTCGTATGTACGGAGTAGATAGAGGAGCAGAGGCCTGAAGAATCTAAGAAACTGACAAGAGACATGATACTGATCATGGAAACAGACAGAGAGTACATCATTTGTTTCGTCATCCATTACCCCATAGTCGACAGAATTTTCAATCACTCAATTCGCCATGATTTTATGACACGTCTAGCTAACAACTCACTCACCTGGTGACCTGATTCTGGACTCCAGCATAGACTCCAGATCATTCCCTGAATGCCGAATGATGGTGCACAGGTACACCTCCAGGCTCCAAGCTCCACCGATCAACATCCATGCCATAGCGGGAAACCATACACTTGACTGAGACAAGACAAAATACTCCCAAGGTCAGTGCTTCGCTCCTCACCAAGTTAGTGCTACAGATAAATCTCTCATGCAGAGGACCGGCAGCCTCGCTATCACGGTCGAGGGCGTCCTGTGTCCTGCTTTACAAGCATGCAATGCTGTGCGACGAGCACCGGACGCAGCCCCATTAGTATTGGCTTCTGGCTTTCCGGTCCAGGTTTCAAGTCGAATCCGCAGATGCAATGTCCTACGGAGTACGGAGTACGGAGTATATAACCTGAATATCCCTTCTGTGAGACAGTGCGGTGGACGTTGTGCGACTCTTCCCTGCGCTGTTTTCTACCCAGGTACTTAGGAACTACATTATGCACAGGATACAGCTACCGCTGGTAGAAGACGCGAAGAGCGAGTAACACTACCAGTAAAAGGAAAATGAAATGAATTGATACTGCGGGATGATCTACACAGGTCCCGGAGTAAGGTACGGTAGGCAATATTAATGAGCCAACTTGTTTAATCCAGACACCTCAAGGTACTCCGTACCTTGCTCGTTCCAGACATGCACGCAGAAACCAAGGTCCTCTGTACCAATATGGAAAATCCGTATCCATGACCTAAGATTATACAATCCACCCCCCAAATGCAACGCCAGGAGAAAATTCAACTCCCTCTTCACATGTGTTTACCCAATCAACCAGTCTTCCTTAGTCCTTACGCAGCCGCCGAACGGGACAGGGCTCAGGTCCCGTTGCCTTCCGTCGACCAGCCAAGGACAGGACAGATCAAGGTTTGCCACTACCGGGGGTCGTCTTGAGGTTTACACGGGGACTAGGGAATGGCATCATTCTTTTCCCTGGTGAGTATATACAATGGCATGATGATGTGATGTGATGCAAGGGATGGACTTGGGCGAACTTCGTGTATGGGTGAGGTAATTTTCATCTTGGAGCATCTCATGTGAAGGTGGTATGGTGTAATTGAATCGCTGGTGATGACCTACCGGGTTTAACTGGTTGATTGGCTTCGAAATCTGTAGTGATGTA
This sequence comes from Aspergillus thermomutatus, assembly GCF_002237265.1. NCBI lineage: Eukaryota > Fungi > Ascomycota > Eurotiomycetes > Eurotiales > Aspergillaceae > Aspergillus > Aspergillus thermomutatus. Next base: position 77,185 of record NW_020798135.1, on the reverse strand, counting down.
CGGAGTACATCAGGGCAATACATGCATCCTGGTATGCAGATATGGACAGCAAAGTCAATCACCTCAAGCAATAAAGGTATAGTAAACTCATCTGGGTATCTAATCTACACGACCTATCATACAGTAAAAACTCGCATCCAGTCAAATGAGGGCACTGTCCAAGTGATAGGTAGCCTTATCATGGTTTATCAATGTCCATGGGATCCCCGCCACCCGCTGCCACAGGCGTTGGTGTAGCAGGAGCGGCTGGCGCAGGCGGATTGGAAACACCTCCAGGAGTCTTCATTTCGCTTCCCTCTGGCTTCCCTGCAGGAGCAGCAGATGCAGGTCCTTCCTCACCGTCCTTGCCTTCTTTCTTCTCGCTCTGTTGAGCTTCACGTGGGGCGTTAGGATTGAGGAACCGCTCTGGGACACCACGCGCCGCAACGCCTACGGGGCCAACATAACAGCCTAGCATGGGACTCCAGGCAGACTTTTGGGCGACACTCCGTCGGATTTCTCGATATGCATATGCGTTAGCAAAAGGGAGAGAGGTTTCAGGATCCCGATAACGTGAAGGAAGAGACGTGATAACACAGAGTGACGAGGAGATTTCTTGACGATAAGTCAGCTTGGTAATCTAGACGGAGTGGCTCTGAGGAAGTGCACGTACTGGTCAGCCTGGGAGGCTTTTTGGAATTGAAATAAATGCTAAACTCGCGACTCTGTGCAGTCTCCTCATCAAAGTTTTCGAGAATTGTCAGACATCGACCCGTTTGCTCGACCACCGGAAGCGGAACAGGGACTTGGGGTTGTGGTGCGCCGTCACTCGAGAAAGCAGGCTGATCCACTTGTACCTCAGGCGCTACTTGCTCCTGCTCTGTTGATGCCGACACTTTTGCTTCCTCTTGCTGGCCTGTCTGCGTGGGCGCGGCAGCGGGATCTTGGGTAGCTGGCCGAGGAGAAGTAGCAGGAGGGGTCACTTTAGACTCAGCCGCGGGTTTCTCGTTCGTGGACGCTTCAGCATCCGTTGTCTTAGAAGCATCATCCGGCTGGGCTCCCGACAGCGGCACTTCCGGCTTCGACTGGTCGGGATTCGGCGCGGGTCTCTCTTCCGGTACTTGCGCTGTAGCCTGTGTCGGATCCTTCGGTGCTTCGCCCGGCGTTTTTGAGCCGGCTGCTGCCGCCTCTTTTTCCCGCGGGGCCTCATCAGTAGTTTTACTTTCGACTTCGACCGGTTCCTTAGACGTCTCTGTCTTTATTTTTAGCAACTCTGTATCAGGAGCCTTCTCCGTATTTGCCTCAACGGGTGCTGCTGTTGATTCAGCTGGTGAGATGGGTTTCGCAGATTCCGCTGTAGCTGCAGAGCCCTCTGAAATTGTAGATTTTCCGGGAGCGGAGGTGGTATTCGTAGGCTCAGATGTCGTCGTGGCTTTTTCTTTGTCTTGATCTTGAGGAACGGCAATTGTCTCCTCTGCTTTCTGAGGAGCCTTCACAAAATCTCCTTGACCAGATGTCTCTTTAGGCGTAGACGTTTCTAGAGAATCGGCCTGCGAAGTAGCAGGCACCGCAGGAGCACTCTCAGCAGGTTTCTCGGTCGTACTCTTCTCCTCCTTCTCCGTCTTCTTGCTTTTCTTGCGCGTAGTCTCCTCCTTCTCGGGTTTCGGTGTAATATCAACTTTGCCCACGCGCGTCAAACGGCCATTGACCCATGTAGCGATGCCGCTCCAGTAGGATATGACCGGCCCCTCCAGACGACGGTTCTGCAGCGCCTCGATCTTGGCCCGTCTCTCCTTAGCCTTCCTTTTCTCCATCTCTTCCCATCGGCTCAGACTCTTGCTATTCAACCTTTCCACCCTTTCAGCTTCCGCTAGACGGTCCGCCTGCGTCATCTGCCTTGGTTTCAGATGCGCCTTCCTCTTAGCTGCTTCTTCCATAGTCGCGATGAGCCGGATACGTTTCTCCTCGCTATCCTTGAGCCGCGCATGCGTAAGTTGTTTGTTCTGCATCGTCTGACGACGCGAGGACGACCGCGTAGGTCCATCTTCGACCGTGGGAAGCCACGAGATACGTTCTGATTTCTTCTTGGGTCGAGGGGCAGGTACTGCGGAGACGGCGGGGGTATCGATCTTGACCTTTTTCCGGGCCAGCCTCAATCGTAGATCTTCGCGTGCTTTGCGTTTCTGTCGGTCGGCCTTGGCTTCCTTTTCGATCTCCTTCTCGCCTTCGAGATCATCGTCGCGCGCATTCGGGCCTTGGTCTTCATCATCGTCGGAGGATGAGTCCAAAGCCAAGTCATCCTCTTCTCCTGCTTCTTCCTCTGCGTTGATTGAGAATTCGTTGTCGTCGTCTACTTCCTCGAACAGTAGCGCGAGCTCGTCGTCTGCCTCCGCGTTCAGAAGGGCGGACATATGGCGCCCTGCTGTACTTCGTCTCGCGCGTCCCTGGATGAGGGATTCCACCACCTCCCCTTCCGCGGGTGTTTCCTTATCGTCTGCCATCCTGTAGATCCGAGGGTTGACTAAGGGCGCGATGAATCGTCGATTTGTGAGGACCTGGCTCCGTCGACGTGCAGTATCACGTAGATGACATTCGCTCTCTTTGACTTGCAGACATTAAGAAAAATGATAATCAGGAAGCGAAAACGCCTGCACAATAAAAGGTGTAGAGTAGAAGATGCGGATTGAAGCTCGTATCAGTCAATACCCGGAGCTATCTAGGCGGTCGCAGAAAGTTCATCCAAGGCGGCGCGTTGGTGGCGGCCGTCTGCCTCAGGCCGTAAGGCACACACAAATGCCATCAAGTCGGCTGGAACGGTGATACAACACTAAGGTAAGGTACGTACCTGCTTCGTTTCTCCCTTAGATTTGCTAGGGGTCCATATCATAATGAGTGGTAAGTACTGTGTCTCTCATACAATCCGCCAAGCTATATTGTTTCATATTTCCTGCTTGTCGCAGTAGAACATGTGTGATATGCAGGTGTCTAGCGGCGAGATCGAATGAGAATTGCCAAACATCCCCCAAGCCTCTCCTCTGTAGCTCATGATGAGTGATTGTAGGGAGGCGCAGATGTAATCAGGAAAAGACTTTACAATGATTGCACATATACACAATTTGCTAGGTTGAGCGCCGTTATAAGCAGCTTGTATAGTTGAAATTCCAGAGAGCTCCAACATATTAAGGAAAACCAAATCTCACTGGCTATCCAGTAAGGAGTCGCTGTCAAGGGACATGCAACTACCTACTCCTTTGCCTACAGCAGCTTAGCAAACTGCTTGGTCGCTGGGGTATTATTCTCTCAGGAAGTACGGAGTAATGACTAAGGACCTGTCCTATTTATGGCCTTGTCTATCTTCCCTTCTGGATCCTTTCCAAAGTTGACTATTTGTGACCATCAACCAACTGGATGACAGAGCGTCAGACGCTCACGCATCACACATGATGGCTGGAATGCGGGGGCTAGGACGTTTCGAAATGTAAATCACTTGTCCGAGTCGCGTTTCAGATTGCTGCTCCCTCAGGTTTGGCCGGCTTATGCGTGTACTGCCTTTGAGAGACAGTCTTCCATGGCCATGAGCCGATAAGTAGTGCAAGGAGGTTATCCATTGTGTGAACATTCAGTATCACAGATTAATTCTGTACATATAACAGGATTCTGACGAGTTTCGCTTAAAGAAATGCTGATAATACGATGTGACCAGCTAGACTACCTGAATTTAGGTAGAGCTATATTGAGCGCTTCGTAGAAGAGACCCAAATCAAGCCATTGCAATAGAGCGCAAGACCAAATCATACAAAGCGGAAGGCCGGATGTTGATGCGCGATTTCACAGCAGCTCCTAAGCCTTCTAGAGCACTACCCATAGTGGGTCAAGAGACAATCGAGGATCTCGAGTTCAGTTCTCTTGACCCAAGTCAGATCAATGAATTGCTTTCGAGTCAAAGATTTTGGAAAAAAATTACAACAGTGGTTCAAGACAGCATATGCCTATCAGAAACAATTATAAAATAAGTCGTAATAGTAGTAGCATCGTACTAAAAGGAGCAATATCTGTCAAGTGTCAACTGGGGAATATCGAGATGACATCTCCGGGATCCGGCAACTGAGTTGGTACCTCAGGAACCAAACCGAACCAAACCAAGCAAACTTCCCTTTTCAGTCCCTCGAACCAAGTTCTTCTTCGCTTCCTCAGTCCTCAGCCTATGCTACATGGCCAAATCCATCAATCAATCCTCTCTACTCCGTATCATCTACTTGTTTCTCCCCTCTCTCTCTCCATCTAATTTCCTCCTTCTCTCCCGAGTTCATTTCTAAATTCTCTTCTCAAATAATCATTTCCCTCTTAAGGATTTATTTAGTGACCGCTTGTCGCCTGTCATTTCTCTACCCTTCATCCTTTCTTTATTTTGGCGTTGCCTCTCTCCGGAGCCGCGCACCTCGTTTCCAGCCACCTCGTCCCTTTCGGATTCGTTTTACTCGCTCACTCGGCCGGTCACAGCTTGAACGACAATTCTGTTTCTTCACAGTCCTTCCGGAGCGTTCTCTAGAGCGACGCAGTGATAGATTTTAAAACCGACAACCTAATATATCTGCAAACCGTGGCAGCTTGGCTTTACAAGACACCGTCAGTTAGCCGCTGCTGTCGTCTACGCATTATAGACGGTTACGCTTGAGCCATATTGAGATTCGTCGCATATATCGTCTCGTTCTCCGAACCCTCGGCCACTGTGCGAAGCTTACGCATCTCTCCTGCGACAAAAACACCCCAAATCTGACCCCGCCACGGACAACGTTCTCCGGACGAGTTGTGTTCGATTAGATTAACCTTTGGACTCTGCCGGTCAATTGTCGATCTCGTTAATTCAGCAGGATCAACGACGGCCTTTGTCAATATTTGTACGAGTATTCGAAACTTTGCGTTGTGCCTCATGGTTCCTTCGAGTCAGATCGCCAATTGAGAAACAGCTTTTCGTCAGACTCACCCACTCCGGTACATTTTTGCTTACGTATATTATCGGCTTTGCATCTTGGAAAAAAGCGGTTCGCCTTTTTAAGGTGGAGGGATATAATATATAATGCTACCCGTATCTCGACCGGAGGGTCACATGAACCTCAATTATATCCCGACGTCCCAACCGATGTCTGGGACTTCTACGGGGCGCAGTTCCCCTAGCGACTTGTCCGCATCTGCCGCTGTCAAATCTGCATTTGGGCCTGCAAATAGTCTTGGTAGCGCAGGGGGATCAATTGGAGGCGCAAGGCTAGGGGCTGGCTCCCCTTCTCACGAGCTTGGCGCTCGCTTATACTCGAAACGGTAAGCTGCAAGACTTTGGGACCTTATGCTTGCGACCTGTTCTCTGTATTGATCATTCTCCTTTTCCATGCTTAGCGCGCGAGAAATCCAAGCGGAGGAGGGCGTTTCCCCGAGTATTTGGGGTCCCCCTACCAGTGGCCACTCGACCCCGTTGCGCGAAAATATTCCCGAGTCTCCCAGCCAGGAAGGGTTTCCGGATTTGATACCTACGACTACCGGATCGATGAATGGCCCCGCCAGACGTGCCAGAGCTGGCACAGTTCCTTCGCGTTTTTCGCCTGTTGGCGTTCTGAATGAGGCGAACCTTCAACAGACCTTCATATCTCAAACCTCTCGGCCTACACCATCCACAAGCCCCTTCCGTCCTCCCGGCGTGTCTGGCATTGACGCAGGCGCAAGGGCCCCAACTACTGCCGGTGCAAGCAACACGGGCACCCTCTCGCGTCTTCGAGCTGGCTCAATGCCACAGAGGACAAATTACCTTGCATCATCCAGTCCTTTCGGGCCTTCTTTGTTCTCCACACACTGGTCGAGCGCGCGTGATCGAGCGACAACTCTGACGAGTATCCGGTCTTCGGAAGGTCCCGCATCCCCCAGCCAATCCTCATTTTCGAGAGACGGTCTTGCGGATACCGATGTAAAGACTTTGGACTACTTGGGTCTCGCGGAGACCCCCCAACAAGCACGAGCCAATCTTGTGAGACCCTCTGTCGATGTTCTCTTGCAGCAACAAGAACAACAGCAACAGGCATCCGCGTTGCCGCCACTGCTTGCTGAATTGGCTATGATGAAGAATAACAACCGGTTCCGGTCTTATTCTGTCAATGCCAAGGAGAAATACGCGGACGATGAGGATCTTGAGTATGCCACTCGCTATTTTCAAATCCCCTCTGGCACCGTCACCCCTTCTGCCGCAGCGACAGCTGCTCAACTGGCTGCAACTCAGGCCCAGATTCATCAACATAATCTCGCTGTGCAAGCATTCGCCAACCATGCGTCGGTCAATCGGCCACGAGCAAGAACGGCCGGTGTGTTAGAAGCTCCTCCCCAGAGATCCTCAATTCGCAACTATCTTGCCACACCGTCTCGCCTCGAGAACAGCTTCAGTGCCGCCGATCTTCATATCGCCGAAACCGGTGAATACGATGAGCTATCCGAAGCCGTACAGATGATGAACCTTGGAGGAAACGCTGGCCAAAGCTTGGGTCTTCGCGCGAGCGGAGAGACTGCGGACGAAAGCAATCAAGATGGGCCCACGCGAGCCCTGTGGATTGGCAGTATTCCAGTCTCCACAACTGTCACCTCGCTGGAGGCGATCTTTGGCATGTATGGTAAGATTGAGTCCACTCGTGTTTTGACGCACAAGAACTGCGGCTTTGTCAATTTCGAACGCCTGGAAAGTGCCGTGCAAGCCAAATCGTTGCTTAACGGCAAGGAGATCTTCCCAGGGGCAGGCCCTGTTCGGATCGGCTATGCCAAAGTTCCTGGCAGCTCTGCATCTGGCACCCCTGGAGCCAACGGTGTGCAGTCTTCACCCACTCCTGACCCGAACTTCAAGTCGGGTGTTTCCGATGGCCTGGACAAGTCTGATGCTGTGGGCACGTCTGTGCCCCAAATTCCTTCCCTACCCGACCTTCAACCGGAAATGATACAGATAGTCAAGGAATTTGGCGCTACCGATGACGATACACTCAATATCACTTCCGGTATTCAGCGAGCCATCGCATATCAAGCTTTTGAAGACGAGATCCCTCCTATTCCTGAACCCAGCCAAACCAGGATGTTTGATGCTCCACGTCTTCGAGACATCCGCAAGAGGATCGACAACGGCGCTTGTTCAATTCAGGAGATTGAGGAAACTGCAGTCGCAATGCTCCCAGAGATCGCGGAACTGTCCTCCGATTATCTCGGCAATACTGTCGTCCAGAAACTCTTCGAGTACTGCTCAGAGCAGACTAAAGAACAGATGCTCGGTCCCATTGCGCCCCATTTTGCTGAGATTGGTGTTCACAAGAATGGTACCTGGGCTGCTCAGAAGATCATTGATGTCGCCAAGACCCCCACGCAGATGAAAATGATTGTTGATGCTCTTCGCCCCTACACTGTGCCGCTCTTCCTTGACCAATACGGTAATTACGTTTTACAATGCTGCCTACGTTTCGGCGCTCCGTTCAATGACTTCATTTTCGAAACCATGCTAAGCCGTATGTGGGAAATTGCTCAGGGACGCTTCGGCGCTCGAGCCATGCGAGCCTGTCTCGAAAGCCACCACGCCTCAAAAGAACAGCAACGGATGCTTGCGGCTGCCATTGCCCTTCACAGCGTACAGCTCGCGACAAACGCAAACGGCGCCTTGCTGCTCACTTGGTTCCTGGACACCTGCACATTCCCTCGTCGCCGTACCGTACTTGCCCCACGGCTTGTTCCTCATCTGGTCCATTTGTGCACTCACAAGGTCGCTTATCTAACTGTGCTCAAAGTGATAAATCAGCGCAACGAACCCGAGGCTCGCGACATCGTATTAAGGGCTTTGTTCTTCAGCCCCGGGGACGAGGTCTTGGAGAAGATCTTGGGTGACCAGACTTCTGGGGCCACACTGATCTTCAAAGTCTTGACCACACCTTTCTTCGACGAGTCAATGCGCGCGGAGGTCGTGAAGAATGTGGCAAAGGTGCTCACAAAATTGAAGGCAACTCCCAACCAAGGCTACAAGCGCCTGATGGATGAGGTTGGACTATCTTCTCGTGGAGGTGCTCGGGACAATCATCACGGGCGAGAGCATTCAGGTCATTCTGAAAACAAGCAGCATCGTCCAATTTCTCGACAAGCACAGTCAACCATGGATAGGCAGTATAATGGACAGTTCGCGCCCGGTCTTCTCGCTCAAAATATGGATAACGCAAGGTCCGTTTCTGAGCAGCCACCAAGCGCCACGCCATTCGACCCTTACTCGATCAATGGTATCAACAGCATGAGCTCCACGGGTGCAGTCAACTCTCTCAATGGACTTGCTGGAATGAATGGCGCTGGATTTGTCCAGGATCCCCTGATGCCCCTCACTCAGCAACAGCTGCAGTATCAAGCTTACCTAGCCGCCCAATCCCGGGGCGTCTCGCCAGCTGGTCTTTATCCTACTCTGGGTAACCCCAGCTTTGGCTACCCAGCCGGAACACCGTCTGTGGACGGCCTTCGACAGTCTGCTCCTATGCCTGGAACACCCGCTCAATTGCTGAACCAGCAGGCTTTTGCTCCTCAGCAGTTCAGCCCCGTCATGGGCACGCCCCAGATGTATCAGTATCCTCCTCAATTCTATTCCCAAACACCTCAAGCCCCTGGACAGTCGGCTGGGGGACGTCGCGGACGTGTAAGTCCATCTCATAATGTTTGACATGTTGCAACTGACCTAACTGAGTTGCTCAGCGTTGATTTTGCATGTTCGACGTTCTGAACCAACTTTGTGATGAAAGTCTACGCCTTGTACAAATTTGTTCCTTCCTGTTTGTTTTCAGCATAAATCAAAAAGGAAAGCCTGGTTTTCTGTAGCGAAACGACCCTACATACCTAGACTGACGCTGGCACGTCTCGGGGAGGGGGAGAAAGAGGAATGAAGTGTGGAAAAGTATCGCAGTTCGTATCTGCTTGAGAAAAACTGGTCTCATACTCGGGTCAATGAGGTTTGAAATCACGACAGTCACCCGAGCATATGGTTCGGTCATGATAGTTTCATCGGCGGTGGCTGCTGCCGCTGCTTGCCTTGAGAGCTCTGAGGCCTCACTCGGAGGCAGAGAGCCTATATATGGTTTTTATTAGTTTTTTTTTGAATTGTGACGCGCAGTCATGAGCGATCTCTCATGTATAGGATTGTAACACCTGTACAGCAAGGAAGATGTACCGTGTTATGCCGCAATCAAGGCACTTTGAAATGTCAAAAAAAAAAAAAAAAAAAAGTCTTGATTTCCATCGTTGTATGCAGTTCAATCTCCATATTGGCTCCCAATTGATGCTGACAGCCGCCAATTTGGTGGTGCTGCTGATGATGATGCTTTCGAGCGCTGAAAACGATGAACTTCCGGAAGTAGTCGCCGAATTCCCCTTCCAACAAACACCTTGACCACCCAACTTGGGAACCACAACCAGCTAATACCACCATGGCATGATGCCACAAAACTCCATTCTCTACCAAAATGCAGAAAAAACTGTTTTCTTGATTGATATCCCGACGTCTATTGCGTCCGCACAGGAACTTTCGCCGGTGCAGTTGGGAGCCACACCGTGCATTTCTTACCCTGCCGGGAAGAAACATACCACATCCACTGCCGGGATAGATAATCACAAAAAACGTCTTCTCTTATCTTCCAACTCCCTAGAGAAGCCGTACGCGGTATCCACGGAGCCAAAAACGGATGCTGCGAGGGCTAGACTTCTCGACAGGATTCCGGTCTCTGAACGGGTCTTCCAGACCGAGATCATTGAGCCTCTGGTTCGGGGGGCATTGCAGGAGATTAGCGGCGGCTACTCGGAGTCTGCAGACTGGTGTCGCGTGAGAGAGATTCGAGAGGAAGAGACGCAGCTGAAGAGGAGACGAGACGGGCCTTGGAGCGGTACGGTCTCGTGTGAGGACGGGTGCTCAGCGGATAGTGCGCTGGGTGTATCTGCTCCTACTAGCCCGCCGGTTATCCTGTCTCCGGGATTGAATATGTTCGGATCCATGCCGGAACTTTGCAACGTTGTGGTTAGGAATACGTCTTCGACGCAAGCTTTGCTGGGTGTCGGCTGCAAGCTGGAGGCCGAGCACTGTGAGGTAATGACGGCGCATCGGCATGTCTTCTTCGTGCCGCCATTGTCTACTTTCTTGCTTTGCTCGCTGCCGCTATCAGCGGAGGACGAGGCGAGTCAGGACCCGATTCCGGGTCTATCTCAGGACCGCAAATTCAACTTGATCCTCCTCGACCCGCCCTGGTCGAACCGCTCCGTTCGTCGCAGCGGGCATTACCAGACACAGTCCTATTCTGACATAGGCTCACTGTCGAAGCGCATAGAGGATATTCTGAAGATCCATCTGTCGCACGACCCGGTAGGGCTAGGGGACCACACGCAAGCGCCGGAGTGTGTATCCATCGCAGCAATCTGGGTAACCAACGCACCAAAGGCACGCAGGGCTGCATACGACGCCATTAAGGGAGCAGGGTTATCCGTGTACGAAGAATGGGTGTGGATCAAGACGACGACGAAGGGCGAGCCCATCACGCCGCTGGACGGGCTATGGCGGAAGCCGTATGAGATTCTTGTTATTGGGAGGAGAATGGATCGGCTGTCTGATGCGACCGATGCTATTACCCGGAGGGTCATCGCGGGCGTCCCGGATGTGCATTCTCGAAAGCCAAATCTCAAGGAGGCTTTTGAGCAGGTATTCTTCACCAGGTCAGGGTCTGGCCCGACGACGGGCGATACTTGTATGGCGTACTCTGCGTTGGAAGTCTTTGCGCGTAATTTGACTGCCGGTTGGTGGGCCTGTGGTAATGAAGCTTTGAAGTTCAATTCAGAAGACTGGTGGGTTGAAGCCTAAGGCTTTTATGTACCTCTAAGTAAAAAGGCATTCAATGCGCTTGTAAATGTTTTGTGTAGCTACCTCTAAATACTAACTTGGCATGGTCTCAAGGTCCATCTCGCATACAAAACAGCAGCTTCGGATCGTCCATTGATGCACTGAATCTGATCAATTGGTAAGACAGTTCCAACGCCCGAGACGCCTGTACGTGAGGCATGATAGCCTTCTGTCTAAATTGTACACATTCGTAGCATACCACACAATGATAAACCACTTCAACCACCATTAAAACCTGGCCAACAGCATCAATCGAACGAAGGCCCCAGACTGACCAGACTGAATCTCAAATCCGGATTACCCCCCGCAGCCTCCGTCTTCAGAAACCTCCTCACCCCCAACTCCAGCGCCTTCTCACTCAACGCATCCTCATCATCCGCCAACCGTCCCCTCTCCAACGGCCCTTTCCTCCTCCCATCAAGCTCCCACAGCCGCCCATCAGACCCCTTCACAAACGCCACAAAATGCAAGTCGACGTTATCCTCCGCCTGCGGCGCAGCCGTATCCCCCAACCGAGCCGCATCCGCATGCGCACTCTCCAACGCCTTACTCTCATACAGCAAATCCGCCCTGGCGATGGGACCCAACGGCTCCGCTTCGCGCAGGAGAGTCTCCAGATCGGAGCCCGGGAGGACATGTTTGCGCGGTCCGCCGTTCGCCACGGCGTGCAGCAGTCCGATGAGCCCGCAGGCGTTGCGGATCGTCTGCTTGAACCACATTACTGGCTCTGCGGGGCCGGAGCCGGTGTATTCGGGTAAGGGCCCGTCCTCGGAGAGGCGGGAGGCTTCGTAGGTTGGAGAGACGGGGAAAACGAGGAGAAGAGCGTGTGAGGGACGGGGGACGAAGGCGAGGAGGTCGGGTTCGTCGATCGAGTAGACGTCTGTGAAGCCGAGGGTGGATGGGAGGCCCAGTTGGTGGATAAGGTGGGACATGACTTCTGGGTTATTTTCTATGAAGGTATAAACACTTATCCTCTGAATCATTGATAAGCTTGGGGATATAGTACGTACCAAGAGGCACAAAGGCCTTGTTTGTGCTGGGGGCATCCGCATGGTCTGCCATGATGGGGTCAAGGAGGTTGAGCTGTCTTGAACACTGATTGAAAGCGTTGTAGATTACAGGGCAATTGAGGCTCGAGGTTTGTCAGGATAGGATTATTTGGAGGATTGTTGAGTGTTTGTAAAACGATCGAATTGATTGTTGCGCGGTGAGGGGTGATTGACGTCGGTTTGCGGGGTTGAAGATCTTCCGCTTAAGGAAATAAATACATACCAGCTCACGTTTCTACCGTTTGAACTTATCTAGAAAAATCCAGAGCTACCCGCAATTTCCAGGAATCTAATGAATACAGCTTTTGCGGAGCATCAAGCTGCTAGACAGTTCAGTCGTAAATGAATTTGCTCAGAACACTATCTAGTATCATGGTCATTTCTCCTTGATATCATGAACGTTCGACAAATTCTAGCATAATTCTAATATCATCAGTCATGACCCATCGGAACTCTCAGTTTCCAATTGCTGGCTTCAATCCCTTCTTCAATGGATGGAAGACGTTCGTCCACAGCTCGCTGGCCTCCCCGAGGTAGTATGTCAAACTGACATCCGCCATGCTTGCATCTTGGTCCCCAGACAGAGTCTCCAGTTGAGAAATGAGATTTTCCAGCCCGAAGGCTTTCCCTGTGGCTTGTGTCGCACCCGCCTCGAGCATGACGTTGACCACGTGGATATGGAAGTGGTAGTAGGTCGGTTGGTCTAGCATCGCAATTAGTAGACATTCCATCGGCCCGGGCAAAACCAGGGCAGCCCTAATAAATAATACTTACAATGCACGTATAGCTTGAGCTGGTCCTGCTCCAATTCTGGATACATCTTCACTGTTCCCTCAAGCAGCCTCTGCCTCAGATACCGTAACCAGGGGATATGCTTCTTCTTGAGATCACGCAAACTCCAAATGTCTCGTCGCTGCACAAGAGCGAGCAGATGCAGAGAGCTCGTCGTTTTTCTGTCCCAGTTGAGGTCAGGGAGCATCAGGAACCCATCATCGGGACCCTCACCCGCATCCCGGAGAATCACGTCCTCCTGCTCCGTCCGACCTTCAAGGATGTTAAAGACCCAGTTCAGTCTACCTTCCTCCCGTTGAGCGCTCATATACGGCCGCACATAGTCACTGTAGATCTCCGGCGTCTCGGTCACCATGCGTAGTACCTGATCCGTGTATTTTTTGATGTGCTTTTCCGTGCAAGGCCAGATGAGATTTAGTTTGAGGTCGGGAAACTGCTGTTCATCCTCGCCTGCGCCTGAGGACGCCAAGTACCACCGGTATATGTCATTGTCGCCGAGATTGTTTACTCTGCTGATTGCAGCGTGGAATGCCTTTAAGACTTCGAGGGATTCGGTTGCGAATGCTGCTCGTTCTGCGATCAAGATGCCTTGCTTGCCGTCAATGGATCCGAGTATGGCGATACGGCGGCCATTTTGATCTATAGATTCCATAGGTCAGTTACATGCGGTCAATTCAGTATGCGGTGCGAAGCGTATCAGGGATGCTGCTTTGTGAATCTAAATCTTGAGCGGAGATGAATTTCACCTTGCTTGAGAAGTCTGTCGACTTCAAACTTGGGAATCAAAGCCTCGGGAGCAATCTTCTCCCCACTGCTGAGGATCTGCATTGTGACTTGAAAGGAGGCAATTGGATAAACAATGATGGCAGCAGTTGGGAATTTCAATGTTATCTTTACCCCAAAACGTTCGGGCAGAATCTACACTTATCAGGCGGTCAAGAGCTTATCAATACGAAGACAGGTAACATCTGCAGGATGAATCGTAAATTTTCTATACAAAAAAATGCTGTAGAAAAAGCATTAGGCTCAAAATGAAGAGGCTTGATGTCTGTATCTCTAGCAGATACCGAACTTTCTGCAGTCGATATCACTTTTCTAGTGTGACATAGCCTGGACAGCCTCGTTGCAGCGGTGTAATCTCGTTGCCGGGTTGCAATTTTCAGTTCACTGCTTCCATAGGAATTGAGTCAGAAGTCAACGCAAAGAGAGCGGCTGTTTTCATAGGGCGACACTTCGCATGACTCGGTAGTCAGAGTCTGGCACCCATCCGCTAACCCGAGTTGAAAAGGACTCGAACTAGCAGTTGGGTGTTACTTCGAACGATATTGCTTAGATAGCTCGTCGCATTTGCGTGGCCAGCGTCTCTAGAACGGATCGCTCAGACAATTTGGCCTGCATCCCAGGCTCGGGTGAGTGTTTTGATGAGCCATTGGTTCAGCTCAAATAGCACCAAGAATTCAAATGGAATTTGTCTTTGCGTCGCTGGGTTGGGTATGCAACTAGATTGAACGTTAGCCACGAGTCTAAGCAACGGTTGTCTCCGCATACTGCTTCAGCCATCTTCAACCATTCTTCGACTCCCTTGACAAAAGCATCATCTGCCGCCGGCACCTCTTCATGGCCCCAGACCATGAATTCGTCAAAAGTAGCCTGCTTTTCTAAAACCTTTATCGGCTCTTCTTGCTCGAGTTGAATATTCTCGTCCTCATATCCAGTGTCCGTTCTCTTAGATGGCAGAACACGCTCAGTAGGCTTAACGACCATTCCTGTCGGGCCAAGTTAAAACATCGTACTACCGATAGTCAGGTGAGGCAACTCGTACCTTGGTAGCCTTCTGGAATTGCAACACGTCGGCCTCGAAGCTTGCGTCCTCGAAAGTAAGCAGTCTGTAGGCTCTCATCTACGTGAATGTTAGCAGACAGACAAAGACCCAGGGAAAGTTGACTCCGTGTGCCTAACAAATGCTTACCTTTCTCATCCGACACGGGGTTCCAGTAACGCTCTAGCGTTTCAACGAACCCATCATGGTGGATTCTACAGGGGAGAACGTGAGGGGTGCAATTCTCCATCGACTTCTCGCTGTCGGCTGCAGATGACGGCTTCTGAGATGCTTGGATGGCGAACATTTCTAGATGAGCAGCTGATGGGGAAGTCTTGTCGAGTACTCCTGGAAGGTTGCAAGTGCAATCAGAACAGAAGATAAAATTTAGTTAGCGCTTGTTCAATGCCTGTACTTTTAAGTTTTAGAAGGGTTATTTTGATGTAGCAGTAGTGTGGTTGTTCTTCGGAACAAGCTGACGCGATGCGTTGCCCGCGTTAAGTGGAATAGGAAATGCGCCATCCCGCAACGGTCAAATCGCTGCAGATAGTACTCCGTAGTGAGTATAGACACAGCGGCAATAGGTAACGATGCTGAACCAAAGATACAAATGAGAATAACAGTAGTATACGCTGAATTACAATCAGAAAGGGTCGAAATTGTTCCCTGGGTTATCTAATTATGCGAAGCTGGTCCTTCAAAATAATGGGATGATGCGATATGTACACAAGAGACAAGAGTCTAGGGGTATATAAGGTCTCCAACTGCTGCTATGAGGTCCCATCACCTCTTACGGGCCTTCTTCTTCTTCTTCTTTTTCTTCTTCTGGTCCTCGCCATTTTCTTTCTTGTCGACGACGACGCGAATTGGCCACTTCTTCAAATGCTCCCGCTCGAATGCCTCTTTATCTCGTCTATACAGAAGCATCGTAGCCTTAGCATCCTCGACACTAGAGTGCGCCCCGTCCTGGATATGCAGGCCTAGAAACTCCGACGCCAGCATTTTCAGGCGCGGAGAACCACCACCCGCAATCTTTCGGTAAGGAGGATGCTTGCTTGTGTCTCTGATGTCGCGCTTGGGATGGCCGAGAAGAAGAGCATCTAAGTCGTTGCTCACAGCATGTCCCACGAGTATTCGCCCGTCAAGAATCTCTGCAACCTCCTTCTGGACTTGTTCAAGGGATCGAGCCTCCACCATGTGCTTGGGAGCAATGCCGCTCACATGCGTCCGCCAATCTGTAACCATCTCTTTGGGCCTGACGTATGAATCATATACTTGTTCGCCGTTGAAGTTGACGATACTGACACGCGCGAGGGCAGAATCATTATCGGGGTTGGGACCAACTCCCACCATTTCGCAGTCCATAGCGACATATTTACCTATTTCTGCACTGTAGAAGAGAGGTTAGATGACGCAGATAGTATATAGATGATAGAAATTACTAACGTAGGTGAACGGCCCTCATTAACTTTTGCTGTCCTGGACGCTGTCCGTGTGTGCTCGGAGATCGTAGCTGTAGAGCTTTTGCGGGAAATAGTTTTCACCTCAGAAACTTGTGCGCTCCTGTCCCCTCCATGCTCGTGCCCCTCGGACATTCTTCTCTTCTTTATTGATTTCTTCTTGTGCTCTATTGTTTCTGTTTTCTGCTTCTTGGTTGCAACATTTTGAGTCTCGCGGTCCGATGTCTTGCGTTTCTTAGAGGCGGAGGAAGCACTTTCTTTTTTCAGCGTCTCCTGAAGTTTCTTCCAATTACTGGAAAGATTATTGACGTCCATGCCAAAGATATGTGCGATACTAAAGCATCATGATAGTCCGAGTGAAAAAGAAGGTGGTGTTGAGAAGGGAATGGTCGTACATTCCATATCTTTTCTCCAAAAAATCGGCGATTAGATAGCTGCGCTAAAAATTTGGACAACCTCAGGCCCCACTCAGGCATCCATAGTCTCAATTCTCGAACACTGTACTCCGTACGGTGTACCTCTCTATAATGCGCTCCGTGTCTATCTATGGCTTATGGAGCCGATACCAGATCTACCTTAGCATTGAGGGTACAGCAAATTTGTATCTTTAGTGACTGAGGTCGATTCGCGAGATTGAGAATGTGGAAATGATATTCTATATCCCGAAGCCAGTTCATAGCAACACGCTTTTGTAAATGTGCGAAAAAAAGGAAATCTAATTAGCGTATCTACAATCCCGGGACCTTGAAATCCTTGTATGTCCACTTCTCCGTCAGCTTCCTCTTCGCCTTCTTGGCCTGTGTCACTGGTTTGCGAGATTCCAGCTTTCCCTGCACTATTAATGTGCGGAAGCGGTCATCTAGCAGATTTCCTTCCGGCTTCAGTAGACGTAATGAGTCTTGAAGTTCGTCTGGGAGTACAACCTCCAACGGTTTCTCGGGCACACTGTCACCAAGTCAGTACGTGTAAGATCGGAAAAACAAGATTAAGAAAAACATACCGGGTTTTGCCCAATGGCCTACGCCGCAAGGCGGCATCATCTCCCTCTTCGGAAGAATCATCTTCAGACTCCTGGCTGCGCCCAAGTCGGCTCTCCTGCGCCTGTTCCGCGATAGCCTTCGCTTGCTCAAGTTGCTCTTCCTTCTGTTTCATCTTGGCTTCCCATCTAGCTTTTCTCTCGGCCTCCTTGCGCCTCTTGATCTTATTCCTCTCTGCCTTCGTCTTCCGTGCTGGACGCTTCTTGTTCAGCCACTCTGGTTTCTCGTATTCGCTTTCAAATCCCTCCCAGGCACTCTCATCATCAGATTTGACTTCGCCGTCATCGTCTTGCGCTTCGGCAATAAGGCGCTGCCTCTCTTGCTCCTTCCGCTCTTCTTCCAAGCGCTTCTTCTCAGCCTCTACGGCTTCTTGTCCCTTCTCTTGTAGAAGACGATCCCAATCCTCAAATGTCGGATTGTAACTGATGCCAGCATCTGGTGTACGAACAGACGGGATTGGCTTTCCATTCGCAGCAAGTGAGATTGGAGGTTTCTTGAGCGTCGGAGGTGCAACTTTGGGCTTGGGCTTTTCGAGGTAGTCAAACTGAGGGTCTTCAACAGGTGTCGGATCTTCAGCATCTGCCCAGGGGTCGTACGGCTCGCTTTCGTCCGCCTTCTGAGTCGGGTTCGCTTCCTTGGCCACCTGCTTCAAGCGCAGCCATTCCTTGCGGCTGACCCAGTCGCTCTTGTGCCTCTTGGATTTCGGTTCAATAACACCGTCTGTGACTTTCGAGTTCAAACGTTTGCGGGTATCCACTGCAGGAATCGCAGAACGTTGGGCCAGGATCTCATCGGCCTTCAGAGGCTTGTGCTGTTTGAAGTATTCATTTCTAATCTCGGCGGAGCCCTTCTTATCGATGACGAATAATTCTTCTGAAGGCTTTTCTGCTAGAACACCACTGTACAGAAGAAGTAATGTTAGCATATATCATTAGAGAAGGCTTACTAGATAAGAGCCCATTCAAGGTCACATACCCTTTAATTTCTTCATCTTTCAAAAGGCGAAGACCTTCCTGGACTTCCGTAACGTCCACATTTTTTCTCCACGCCTTCTTACCCTTACGGGAAGGTTGCTTGAATTGACTTGGAGCTTCAGCCGAGGCCGACATTATGAAGACCTTTTCAATCAGGTTCAAATTGTCAAATTGTAGATTTGTGTCTTTTTTTGTCGCGATAACGATCTGAAGAAATTCCAAAAATCTGGACCCGCTTACCTAATGTGGTATCGCGCGACGCTAGGGCGGCTGCCGCGCTCATGTTCTTCGCGGCTAGCCACTGTCGTATGGTGTGGCCGCTCAAGTTAAAGACCTTCCTGTTTGAATCTCGCCTTCTGACCCGCGTCGATTCTCTATCGACCCTGGCCAGTGCAGTTTCAGCTACTGCATCAGCGTTATCTGAAGATTATCCAACTTGTTTCTCCATACCCAAATTTTTTGGTTGAAATTGTTCGCGCTGAGCGACCACATTCGCCATGCCCGTTGTCAAAGGAGGAGTCTGGTAAGTCTATCTGCGCTTTCGATTCTGAAGACTTCGGAATAGCTAACGGGTAATTAGGACCAATATTGAGGATGAGGTTCTCCGGGCGGCTGTATGTCTTGCGTTCTGCTTCACTTGGAGGACAACCGATTGAGTTCTTGAGCTGACACGTCCTTCTTTCGTCTAGGTATCCAAGTATGGCCTGAACCAATGGGCGCGAGTCTCTTCGCTTCTCGCGAGAAAGACACCTAAACAATGCAAAGCACGATGGGTAGAGTGGTTGGACCCTGGCATTCGCAAGGTCGAATGGTCGAGGGAAGAAGACGAGAAGCTGCTGCATCTGGCAAAGTTGATGCCAACACAATGGCGTACAATTGCCCCTATTGTCGGAAGGACAGCAACACAATGTCTTGAACGCTATCAGAAACTGCTAGATGAAGCCGAAGCTCGCGAAAACGATGAGCTTGGCTTGGGAGGTCCCTCTGGCGGCGAGGCGGCTGCGCCTAGTGCGGACGATGTGAGACGGTTACGGTATGAGGTCACACTATTTGAGAAGCTGTTCGCTTTGCTGATATTTTTGAAGGCCCGGTGAATTAGATCCCGATCCGGAATCGAAGCCTGCTCGTCCCGACACGATTGATCTTGACGAAGACGAGAAGGAAATGCTGAGTGAAGCTCGGGCTCGTTTGGCGAACACCCAAGGAAAGAAGGCGAAGCGCAAGGCTAGAGAGCGGCAACTCGAAGAGTCGCGAAGACTCGCTGTCCTGCAGAAACGTCGTGAACTCAAGAATGCTGGCATCAATATCAAGGTTGTTACCCGCAAGAAGGGTGAAATGGACTATAACGCGGACATCCCATTTGAGAAGCCAGCAGCGCCTGGATTTTACGATACCATAGAAGAGGAAGCTCGAAACGAAAGACAGCGAGAAATGTTCGATCCGCGAAAACAACAACTTGCGAACAAGCGAAAAGGAGATCAGGAAGAAGATGCGGACAGGAAGAAGAGAAAGAGCGACAAGAATGGTAGCTCCGCTTTCGCTGCTGCCGCAAGGGCCGGCCAAATGCAGAAGATTCGCGAGGCTGAGCAGAGCAGTAAGAGACGAGCGCTTGTCCTGCCAACTCCTCAAGTGAGCGAAAGCGAAATGGAGGACATTATCAAAATGGGCATGGCGGGAGACAGGGCCAGTAAGATGTCCGGCGACGAAGAAACAACTCGAGGTTTGATTGGTAACTACACTTCTATCGTCGGAGGGACGCCAATTAGGACACCACGCGCTCCGCCAGAGGAGGATCATATCGCCAACGAGATCCGAAATATCAGAGCCCTGACTGAAACGCAATCGTCTTTGCTGGGTGGTGAGAATACGCCTCTACACGAAGGAGGGTCTTCTACAGGTTTTGATGGCATCGCTCCTCGACGACAACAAATCGTTACCCCGAATCCGATGGCGACTCCTTTCCGACAAGCCAATGGTTTGGGGGCGACTCCATTGCATGGTGGCATCGGGCCAGGAGCAACCCCACTCAAAACTCCTAGAGATCAGTTTGCGCTCAATCAGATGGAAGGCGGACAGTTGATTGGCAGCACACCGAGAGATATCAGATTGCACCAAAAAGCTGTTAGTCAAGGCATTCGTGGCAAGTTGGCGTCGCTCCCGAAGCCCAAGGAAACCGAATGGGAACTCGAGGAACTTCCCTCGGAGACTGCAGAGCCAACTGCTGCGGCGGAGATCTCTGAAGAGGATGCTGCGGAGCGTGATCGGAGAGAGAAGGAGGCACGGGAGAGGGCTGCCCAGGCTGAGTTGAAACGCCAGACCCAAGTTTATCAGCGGGGACTGCCACGCCCGAGCGTTCTCGATATAGATGCTTTGATGGCGCGTGCCTCACATGTCACCGATCCCATCAATGGCATGATCGCTAGGGAAGCAGCTCTGTTGATTGCTAATGACGCTCAAAGATTCCGTCTTCCCAATGGCAAGGTTGAAGGCAAGACACAGAAACTGGAGCGACTTGATGACGAGCTCATCGAAGCAGCGCGTGCAGCCATCGTAGCGGAAGTTGCTTCGTCTGATCGGCAACAGGAATGGCTGCAAGATTTCGATGATCGTTGGTCGTCGGCGCGTTCCAATACCCTCCCGGGTCTCGCCAACTACGCCGATAATGATGAAGAGGAGGATGTGTACCGACAAGAGCAGCGAATGATTGACGCCTTTGACAATGTGCAGGCTTCCCTGCTAGCTACCGCAGAGCGAGGGAACAAGCTTGAGAAGAAGCTCGCGCTACACTACGGTGGCTATCAGAACCGCGCAAAGATACTTCGAACCAAGATTGTCGAGGCCAGTTCTGCTCTGGAAAATTCGAAGGATGAGTTGAACGCTTTCCAAACCCTACAAATTTCAGAGGAATCAGCTATTTCGCGGAGGCTCCAGAAGCTCCGCGACGATGTTGCGTTCGTTCTGAAGAGAGAGCGTGAAGCTCAAGAAACGTACAGGATTAGAAAGGAAGAGCTAGATGAGCTTGTTGCTGGGACAGAGGCAGTTGTCAATGGGTGGCACTGAAGGCATACTTGGATGTAAATTACTTCACTATTCTGATTCTCTTGCTATTAGACAGCTCATAATTCATGATAGTAAGGAGTACATGTGGAACCTCTTCCTTCATATATGCTCGGTATCAGACCCAATTTCAGACGAAACCTGAATCCTATCTACTCAGTGATGAACAGACTGTGCACTGTAGTTACTCCCTCAAATTATGAGGTTGCCAAAAGCGGACGGCGAAAAGGCCGGTTCAAAGGCGGTCTCCCGGGCAGCTTCACAGAACTAAACCTCCATCAACTCCTGCGGAAGAATCAGATATTTCATCGTGCACTTCATCCAAACCAGGTTTTCTGTCACAGATATATCTTTAAACTGTTGTGATTTGGGTCTGAATCACCATGGGGGTTCGAGATTCTCATGGGGAGGCCACTGGAACGCCTGACCCTGTCGAGAAGGGCTTTGCCACCCTCACCACCATCCGGTAAGTTGTCAAGTTGCAGTTGGATACTCGAGAAAAATTATTTTTTAGAGTCTCCTATATGACTTTTATCGGTCGCATAGACTAACCATGGCGATAGGATCGGTGTTAAGGCGATGGTACACAAGGTCAGTTGTTCCTCGATTGCTTCAGCATCGTTCGATATTTTATCACGTGATGTCAGTGGACGCCAGTGAAGGTGGTTGCTGATAGTGGCTTACTATAGGATGGCGAGTTGAGAAAAGCAGAAATTCTGTCAATTAGGCAGCGTAAAGATGGTCCTAGCTTCTAGTGAGTCTTCAACCCTGAGCTCTCCTGGTCATATCTGGGTTCCTCATGCTGATGATATATACAGCGTTCACTATGTCGATTTCAATAAACGTCTAGATGGTGAGTACCTTTCTGTCCTTGTGCATCGGATCATGGACAATCTAACATATGCAATTAGAATGGATTGACGCTTCTCGACTGGACCTATCTCACGAAGTTGAGTGGCCTCAGCCGGAGAAACCCGAGAAGAAGAAGACTGGTGCTGGCAACAAAGCGCCTAGCAAAAATGCGCAGAAGCGTGCGAGAGCCGACAGTCGTGATGTCTCTGCAACTCCAGATCTTCTCACAGGCAAGAATGTGAATGTTGGCAAGGCGCAACGTCCGTCTAAGGCAGGTGGCAAAGAGAATCGTGACGGAACTCCTCTCAATATGCCTATCATCCCTGCAGAGGCCATCTTAGCGGACGGAACCCCTAAGCCCGAGTCTGACGATGTCGATATGGTTGACGTCAGCTTCTCCGAGGGCAAAACCATCAAAGAAGAGGAGAAAGCATTTGGACTCATGTCGCGCGAAGAAGAGATCGAACGACTGCGAACGAGCGGTAGTATGACACAAAACCCTACGGAGATCCATCGTGTGCGTAATTTGAATCGTCTTCAAATGGGCAAATACGACATTGAGCCCTGGTACTTCTCGCCGTATCCCGCGTCCTTCTCGGACGCTGATATCATCTATATCGATGAGTTCTGTCTGAGCTATTTCGACGACAAACGTGCCTTCGAACGCCACCGTACCAAGTGCACGCTTGTCCATCCACCTGGCAACGAGATATACCGCGATGACTACATCTCGTTTTTCGAGGTTGATGGCCGCCGTCAGCGGACCTGGTGCCGTAACCTTTGTCTGCTGAGCAAACTCTTCCTTGATCACAAAACCCTATACTACGATGTCGACCCTTTCCTCTTCTACTGTATGTGCACGAGAGATGAGACAGGCTGCCATCTTGTGGGCTACTTTTCCAAGGAGAAGGATTCCGCGGAGGGCTACAATTTGGCTTGTATCTTGACACTACCTCAATACCAACGGCGTGGGTTCGGTCGGCTGCTTATCTCCTTCAGCTATGAGCTCAGCAAACGCGAGGGGAAGCTCGGCTCTCCTGAAAAGCCGCTTAGTGACCTTGGTCTACTGGGTTACCGTCAATACTGGCGAGAAACGCTCGTCGAAATACTCATGGAATCTGGACGAGAAGCTGTCAGTGAGAACGAGCTCGCTCTATTGACCTCGATGACTGAGAAAGACGTCCATGAAACTCTGGTCGTCCTGAACATGCTCCGGTACCATGTAAGCCCCCCATCACCGTCCCACTTGAAGCTCGATATACTGTTAAAACGGTCAACTGACTACCTTTTAGAAAGGAAACTGGGTCATCGTTCTCACCGACTACGTGGTTGAGCAGCACAAGAAGCGTCTTGAAAAAGAGAAGCTCAAGGGAGCTCGCAAGATCGACCCAGCGCGCCTTCAGTGGAAACCTCCCGTGTTCACCGCTTCAAGCCGGACATGGAACTGGTGAGGATCCTATTTGTCTCAAGAAATCTTTTCTTTCTATTGTGGCTTTTCAGCAATGGTGTTTGGGTTTACTACGGGCGACATTGGGCTGGCGTTCGGGTCCCATGGAGAAGATGTTCCCTTCAAGCGATTTGTGTAATATATCCCTTCCCACGTGTTAGGTAATGGGAGTATGTCTGAATACCACATTTTGTCAACATTTGCAAAACATCTAGAGTAGAATGATCTTTGATTCTGTCCGCTGCCGTACTGGTCCTGTGTGTCAACAGAAGTAGATATACTTGATCTGTGGCTTCTGAATACCCATACAACAAAGAGCTACTGCTGACTCTCAGTAAGTCCAGAGAGACAGGTATATGCTGAACTGATTGAACTAGGATTCCTTTATGGATTGAGGAAATGCTGCTGATCGAATCAAGCAATCAGGTGCTTAACTTGTGCACAAAGCTACATAGCCGAACTAAATACAGCACTGGTTGTGTGTTTGTTTGATCTTGCCTTCATTCCGGCACTGAGAATAATACGTGGAGCTGTCTTAATGCCTCTTCTGAATCGCCAGGGAAGACTTTGGAGAATAAAGTAATAGAACAGCTGCATGGACAATGATACATATTAAGTAGCACGAAGATCGACTGATCGATTGGGAATGAGGATGAAGTGATGTAGGTGTATGAGGAGAAGAATGGGCTGATGTCCCCAGAATTGCTGAGAATCAGAGATACAGTGCGATAAGGTCACAGAATGTTATGTGTGATGGTTGTGTCTCTCAAAAAGAGTCTGTTTCTTCGAATCGAGTACTGATGAGGTAGAAGCTGAGGATAATGTACGATGCAAAGGACATTGAGAAGAGCACTAGAAGTTCAAGGCAAACCCAGACCGTTCGATATCCCACATGCGTTGCTCACCAGATACCGAAAGAAACCGCTGAACGAATATCCGAAACCCGAGAATTGCCACGGCAGAGCTAACAGACGTAATTCGAAGACTAGAGGCGCAATCCTCTACAGGAATAAGCTGGACCAGCTTAGTGAGATCCGCTAAGTGTACGCGGTGCCCACGCTGTATTCCGCGGTTGGTGCCGGGGCGAAGAGCCGGTGCCGCCGTTCTGCTGAGCAGTGGTTGTCTTCTTGGTATTAGAGTTTCCAGGTCTTTCCCGAGTTTTTGGATTCTTTCGTGATTTGAAAGTCGATGGCCCGCGCTGTCGAGGATTATGACTTCCTGCCTTCTTTGGAAGAGTCACAGTTTTCGCGGCGATAGCGCCGGGGAAGCGGATGGACACCCGAATATTGCCAGATGAATCTCTGTCACTGAGGCCCAAAAGATAAGGCTCGATGCTGTGGATTTGCATCGGCTTGAGACTCTTGAACCGTAACCTAGATTGCGATGGTGCTGGAGCGGCATGCCAAGCTGCTGGAGGTGCAGCGTTGGGAACTCGAACAACAGGTAAAGAACCTGCTTCGCGATCCTCAAAGATCCCCTCCGCCTCTTCGACTTGCTTGGCGCTGGCTAATCCGTCGCCAACTTGAATTACATTCTCAGAAAGATGGGGGAGAGATACAGACACTGCGGCAATATGCAGCTGGACATCGAGAGGTTCTTTTGATGCTGACGTGACTGCCAAAGCATTCTTCTTCTCATGTACAGTCTTCTTGCCGAAAAGGCAGTTGATCTTCTCCTGCCAGGAAGTTGCGGTTGAGACGGGTTGAGCTTGAGCTGGGACGCGAGGAGGAGCGGCAACCATAGAAGCGAATGTAGGTGGCGGCGGCGGTGCAACGATTTTTGGGGGAAGTTTGACAATGGGCTTAGGTGCGGGAAGGTGGACCAAAGGTCGGGTAGAATCACCCATATATACTGGATGACTCGACAGTTCCTCTGGGGGTGGTGGAGACGGGCTTTGGAAATGCTCATCTTCCTCAAAGGCCGGCCGTTTATATTGCTCTGTTGCCTGGGGGAAGAATCGAGAACTGCGAACTGGCACACTACTGAGTGGACGAGCATGAGTATCAGCGAAAGGTAGAGTCGCGACAGGATGATCGAAACCAGGCAGATGATTGGAGATCGAACTTGAAGTGTCGGTTGGCC
This sequence comes from Aspergillus thermomutatus, assembly GCF_002237265.1. Lineage (NCBI taxonomy): Eukaryota > Fungi > Ascomycota > Eurotiomycetes > Eurotiales > Aspergillaceae > Aspergillus > Aspergillus thermomutatus. The sequence continues at coordinate 51,716 of NW_020798135.1, read as the reverse complement.
TATGAATACCGACAACCTGCCTCTGTCCACTCTGGTCGCCAGTGCGAACCTGTCGCCATGTTTCATTGAATGCAACATGCAAAGGCTGGCTATCACGCATTGTGTTCATCTCATTTAGGAGCTTCTCATTCTCTTCTGCTTCACGTTTAACAGCGACCGCGTGAAAATTATTCCAAGCCGCAGTCCCGGTAACACGCGATTCCTGTTGCCAATGAGACTGGTGCACACCTGGGGGCCCGATTGGCCCTGGCCGGGTAATCGGGATCATAGAGTCATACGGCGCATGTCGAACATCGGGAGAAGGCAAAGGAGAGATTGATGTAGACTCTTGTTGAGGTCGCGAGGGGGCAGAAAACGGTTGTGAGCCAGAAGGGATTGGAGGTTGGTCGAGACCGAGAGGACCACGAAGGGAGATGTCTCTCGGTGGGAAGCCCCCCAGGGTTTGGTCAAATATGCCATTACCGAGGGTCTTATCGTTGCTGAGAGGCTTCCAGGGATTCGCAATAGAAGAAGACGCGGCACCAAGTTTAGTGTTCGAAGACCAAGGCGAATATGAGCTCGACCCACTAAGATTACTCTTCCATTGGGAGCTCGACTCTTCGATTGTTGATTCGGGCAATTTCTCAGGAAGTCGGGACTGCTGGAAATCGCCAGGCTCCTGAGGTCCTATGGTAGCATCGAGTTTAGGCTCACGAGCTGGCGAAGTAGGACGTCGAGCATTGGCCGTGGGAGCCGGCCGTTCAGCAGCTCTCTCTCTTTCATTCGCGGCGACGAGCTTTTTGACGGCGTCGGGATGATGGACTTTCATCATCCCGTATTGCTTCGGTTCACCAGTTGGTTCCGGTACCGGGGGTTTAGGAGGCGATTGCGATGCTTGCGTAACGGTCAGGGACGTCTTGGCTTCAGCTTTATCGCCTTCCAGAGACTCCTTGTGTTTGGGTTTTGGTTTCTCGGGTGGGGGACCCAGTGCCTCCAGCTTCTGCCGAATTCTCTCACGTTTTGCAGCTTCCTCTTTCTCTTCTTGCTCTAACCTGCGCTGCCGAGCTTCAAGTCGCTTTTCCTTCATGATACGTTCCTGCATCGCGACGGGATCTTCCTGCGGAGCTTGCGCTGTAGCATCCTGAACTTCTGGAGGCGGAGGCACCGATGGCTGAGACACAGCTCGAGGTGCGTTTGCGACAGTGTCGTGCGGGCCCGCAGCTGCACGTGGAGGCCATGCCGAACCTGGTGCATGGCGGGCAGAGGAAGCCTCATACATAGATGCGTCCTTCAGATGCACCAACTCTCTGTTCGGAAGCGATGGCTCTACGATTCCATTGACCTGCGAGCCTCTTCTTGCCTCAAACGTTCTCTGGAGCCCATCAGGGCGACCAATCGACATCCGACGTCCAAAGCTCCCACTTCCTCCGCTGACGTTGGATGAAGTTCGCCGACGCGTCCAATGCCCGGCATCTTGGCCACTTGATCGATGAGTTTGAAATGCTGGAGAAGGCTCCGCAGGTCCTGCCTGCTCACCTGGTGTCGGCCGCTGTAAAAGAGAAGAAGGGCGGAAGCCTTGCTGCTCAGCACGCCACGGTGCTTTCCTAATCTCTGGTACAGGCTCATAGCGACCCGATCTAGAGTTGTACAATTCGCGAGTTGTTCCAGACTGCGTGTCCCTCCACGATCGATTGAAGTCATCCGCCGCAATCTCCTTTGGGTGGACAATTCCGGTAGGTGGTTCGCTCAGTTGGTACTCTTTAACAGAAGCACGGCCGGGAGGTTGAACTTGAACAGGCGGCATAACCGGGGATACCTTTTCAACTGGCGGCAGTGGGGCCCAAGGTGATTTAGATGGAGGAGGAGCTGGACTTGTGGACGCCAACGATGGCTTGTCATTTGGTCCTTTCGACAAGATGGTTGCGCTCTTCGCCTGCCTTTCCGCATTTGCGCCAAGCCTGAGAACGGTAGGATTGGGTCCAATAGTGGTTGTAGACTTCGGGACGATTTTGGTCACCTCTTTAATGGCAGGAACTTGCTCTGGTGCAGGAGAATCGACCTTTGCTTCGATCACCGTCTTAGTGTCTTCGCCGGACGTGTGTACTGCCTCCGTGTGAGTAGTAAGGTTCGTCTTGGTACCGTCAGTCCATTCGATCGTCTCAGGGGCCCAGTCGTCTTCGTCGTCATCGATATCGGCCCATTTCGCTTCGGTCCCACCACCATCTTCTTGGATGCGAGAAGTCATATGGATTCCGTATTGCTGCTTCAGTTCTTCATCTGTCAAATGCTTCGGTGGCGTAGCTTGCACGGCTTTGAAAACTCGGATATTAGAGGGTTGCTCTCGAGAAAGAGGACAAGCAGTGCCTTACGTCTATTCTTGTTCCAGACCTGATTTGGATCAGGTCCACCTCCACCTCCACCTGCCTTGCCTGCACCTGTTCCAGACTTTGAGAGTGAGTCACGAAGACTGCTGGTCGTCTTGGCCACCAAGCGCGGGCGAGAGCTCTGTAATGGCCCGCCCAACGGCGTAGTCAAAGACGAAGGGGCTACGTCAAGTTAGTAGATAAATTACTTGAACAAAGTTGAGGTTATCGATACCTTTATCAGCCACCTTAGCTGCGGCAAGCACTCCCGGGGCTTTTGGGACGGAAAATTTGGCGAACGAGACTGGTTTGAACGTCGTCGGCTTCTTCGAGCCCACACGCTTACCGTCTGTTCGACTGGCATCCGACTCCGAGCCACCCTGGGAAGCCGTATCTTCTCCGGCATCCGACACTGAGGCTACCCCGTTCATTTCGAGTGCTCGCGTGGCGACTGGCCCGGGGCCCTGCTTTGAGATATCCTTTTCCTATAACCCATTCAGTAGCGCATTCACTTCCATGTTCGTTCGTGTAGAGACTCACTGTCGATGGACGTTCAGAATCGTTTTCTGTCTCATTCTTCGTGGGTGATGAGTCCGAAGCACTGGGCTCTATTTGGCTTTGTTGATCGTTCGTTTTCGTCGTGGTCTGTGTTGTTGCGGTGGTGTGTTGAGTCTCCCCCAGGTCCCCTCCAGCAGATATCTTGTCTTTGGTGCTCGCAGGAACGTCGGAAGGCGAAGGCTCGCCGCCCGACAGGGTCTGATTTACCACATCGTGGCTGCTCTGCTCTGCCATAACAATTCCCGAGTCTGTGAGATCCGCAGGTTGCGACATCTGTTAGACACTAGTCTTGTAACTGTGAATGCTAGGATAGTCGCCGCAGTATCCATGAACTCATAAAGAAAGCATGAGGAAATGTTCTGAGAAATACCTATTACCAGGTATCAAGAATCGCCACGTTTAGACTGCCAGCTGAATTGTTTGAGCCTGGGGGGAAAGCTCCAAACGACGAGACTAAGTGCGCGGTGGGGAGTCCAAGCCCAAAGACTGGAAATAAAGGCTCGAAAGGAACGGACAGGCGAAATAGATGCGATATAATAGTAAACGCCACTGCCCAAGAAATCCCAAATGGGAGGTCGCAATAGAGTTGTCTTTCTCAGGTTTGATGACCGGGTGATGGCTGACAGTCATGGGTGACGGCTCAAGTTGGAGGTGAGGTGGCTGTTTTGGGTTAGCGTGGGACGAAAATGAAGTAAAGAGAGTCAAAACCTTGTGGCTGGAGCCGCAAGGATGCAAGATGATTGTCACCGGCAAGCAGATATTCACTGTCATTGATATCTTCGAAATTCAGAATGATATTGAATTTTCGGTTTTTCAGTCCATAGTCCTTCCCATAAAGATCATTGCAGAAACAAAGGGTCGTGTTGGGATTAGCGACACTCCACAAATCCTATATTTACACATCATCTACTACGCAAATGATCACTACATAGCGATGTTCAACGGGAATCGGAAGAGAGAAATCCGGTATCAAGGCCAGAGCAACTGGGCTGGAGGTATGCCTCTTTTACATTGCTTCCATTCTAGGTTTGGTGGTATATACACAGATCCTCCGCAAGCCACACAAAAGTGAAGCGTTTAGTGAGGGTGATTCTTGTGGTGGCCTGTAACTGTTAGCAACGCGAAGTATCTCCACGGTCGAAAGGAAAACGTACGAAGGTGGAAGTAGTACTCCATGCTGTAGCCGATGAGAAGGATACCACCAATGGCGTGAGCAAGGGCTGGAGCGATTAAAGATCAGCAACTGCAATGTACAAAACTCAAGTGTCTGGAACTACTCACGCGCAGCAGAAGGGTTCTTGCCCCAGTAACGAGCCTGGTAGCGTCCAATGAGGCCAGTAGGCTTAACCTCGGGAGCGGAACCGCGAGGGAGTCTGGCGTAGAAGTTCACAACGCGCTCCATGCGAGCGGCATCCTTAGCGGCGCCGATGGCCTTCGTGAAATGTCAGTCATTGCACAATAAGCAGAACCGGTGTTTGTTTGCGATCGACGCTCAAGGTCGTGGTCGTGGTGAAAAGCCTTTACTGGAGAAGGAGGGCACTGAAGAACGTAAAGAGTACCGAGGGGACGTCAAAAGGTGACTCACATTGGGAGAAGCGATCTAGGGAAATAATTAGAATGTCTTCACTGAGACGAACGAACGCAATCTCTGGGTATTTGCTATTCTTCCTTACCTTGGGGGGAATCAAGGTCGAGAGACCTCGGCGGGCGATGTAGCTCATCTTGTCTGATTTTGAATCTGCGTCAATATCCCGGTATCGCTTCTGAATGACAATGAAAATTTGGACACTATCCAGCAGTTCTACTTACCTAAGTACAGGCGAGTGAACCGTACAATCGATAAAGACGAAGGAGAGAGGATGTGCCTGAGATCGCGGGTTGTCGGATGAGCGGTTCCTAACGTAGGGAGCCTCAAGGGGCGCTAACCGGATTTGGTTATGCCTCAACCACCAGACCTCGCCGCATACCTCACTCAAGATATTGCACTCCCGCTGTCGCCCGCTCACCTCAATTCAAGTCAGACAAATTCGCGACCATGTCCCTCTTCAGAGCAGGTAGCTCCGCCTGCTTTCGGGCGAGCAGAATTGCTGTGCCTATCAATGCACGTTTCATCTCCTCGCAAAACCGTCCTGGTGACTCCGGTGTCAAGACCAGCCCTGCAGACGCACCTACCACAACCCTTTCAGAGAGCTCGTTGGTTCGCAAGGAGACGCCATCCGAAGCAATGGCTCGTCATCAGCCCGATTATGAGGCCACAATTGACCATGCTACCTCGTAAGGGAAGTCTAGCTGGTACACGAGAACTCCACTGATGGCTATCCAGACAATTCTCCCCTGTGCCTAAGCGTGTCATGGACGGTAGCGAGCCTGGTGAAACTGTGGCTGCTGCTGTTCTCTCCGGGGCTCCTACGGACCTTCAAGCTCGAACTGTTAGGTATAGATTTAGATTTCCCTTCGTCACCCGCCGCTTTCTGACCACGCTACTAGGATCTACAAGGCTACGAAGGCTGCAACGCAGTCCGGTACCTGGCACGGCCATCACTGGAGAATGGACTGGGATATTCTGCAGAAGGGTCACCGTTGGGAGAACCCTTTAATGGGCTGGCAGTCTTCCGCCGATTTCATGCAGGGTACCCACCTGAACTTCAAGTCCAAGGAAGATGCTATCTTGTTCGCGCAGAAGCAGGGATACGAGTACTTCGTTCAGGAACCCAACGAGCGCCGCTTTGTCCCTAAGGCTTATGCGAACAACTTCGTCCACGAACCAAAGAAGCTCAAGCACATCAGAACCAAGTGATTGGGCTATTTGAGTGTACTATGTATATAATTGCAAGCTTCTGGTCCTTGAAAGGTTTACTCCATAGGTCAAATGGATTTTAGTGCGTTTTCGAAGCTCTTTTACGAAACGTGGCATACCGCTCACTGGTTTTGGAGCCGTGACTTCAATTCGCATCCTCGCCTATTGCTAGAAGACAGGATGTGATCCTTCTATTTAATTCTGAACTTCAACTCCTGAACTGCAATTCCGAACCTAATAGTCTTCTACGGAGGACATGTGTGAGGAATTGGCAATTTCAATCCTTTCACTGCAACAATTCATTGACTGAGGATGTCTTGAGCAATCTCAAGCAGCTTTATGTATGATGGTCTGGTAGAGCTATCCTGTGCCTGCCAAGTCCGTGTGGAGAACTATGCGTGGTGATGCTCATGGTATTCATGATATAATAATAGACGGTCCAGAAGGCTATATACTTTAATGGAAAATTTAGAAGAGACTGTGGTTACACTACTCGGAAAATATTCCAACATGAACCACCTTAAACTAAGATCAGTTGTACGCTTACGAGATAGATGGTCCAAGCGGAGTTGAACAGACGTAGAGAGGTAGGCTGAACCACTTCTTACCTAAGATCAGATGCATCATATCGCCTTGAGCTCTAAACAATTTAATAGAGGAACTACAATCACACAACTATAACACGCATCGGATTCGAAGAATAGATGGACGACCCTGTGAAGGAAGCGATTTAGGCCTAGTTGCCGCGGCCACCTCCCCGCCACCCCACCTAAAATTTATGATCTCGTTGAGATAAGATCAGAAAATTTAGATGCTCTCTGAGTAAATTTGATGCTCTAGCCTCCTCGAATCCGATCAGTCTCAATCTAAACCTTTCGTCTTATCCGATCACCTTCAGAATACCATCATGTCCCCTTCTGCAATTGATACCCTAGAGGGCGTGGATCCCACCATCCTCACTCTTCGCAAAGTCCTCACTTCCGAATCGGAGCCGCTTGCTCGCCGATTCCGTGCCTTGTTCTCCTTGAAGCACCTTGCGTGCCTGCAGCCCCCTACCGAGAAGACGCTGCCCGCAATTCAGGCTATTGCTGCTGCTTTTACTTCGCCATCCGCCTTGCTGAAACATGAGCTTGCATACTGCTTGGGCCAGACCCGGAATCCAGAGTCTGTGCCGTTCCTACAACAAGTCGCGAAGGACACGGAGCAAGATACGATGTGCCGTCATGAAGCCGCAGAGGCTCTGGGCGCTTTGGGTTACGAGGACAGCCTGGAGATCTTGAAGGCTCTTAGAGACAATCAGAATGAGCCCGATGTTATCAGAGAGACTTGCGATATTGCAGTGGACAGGATTCTGTGGGAAAATTCAGAGGCAAGAAAAGCTGAGAAATTAAAGGCAAGGTATGAGGTGTCCGTATCAATCCATCCTGTTTCCCTTTCTCTTTGCAAATTGCTTATTGTATCATGTGCACCAATTCACAGTGACTTTACCTCGATCGACCCCGCTCCACCACTTCCAATGGCGGCCAGCGAACCTTCCATTCCCGAAATAGAGAAGACTTTACTCGACACGAGTCTACCATTGTTCCACAGATACCGTGCGATGTTTGCCTTGCGCGACCTCGCTTCTCCTCCCGATCTTCCCACAGCGACTCGCGCTGTCGAGGCGCTGGCCAAGGGCCTCAAAGATCCGTCTGCACTGTTCCGCCACGAGATTGCATTCGTCTTTGGTCAACTCTGCCACCCTGCGTCAATTCCAAGCCTCACCGAAGCGCTTAGCGACCAAAGCGAGGCCGGTATGGTGCGACACGAAGCGGCTGAGGCTTTGGGAAGCTTGGGCGACTGTGAGGGTGTGGAGGAGACGCTAAGGAAATTCTTGGACGACCCGGAGCAGGTGGTAAGAGATAGTGTCATTGTGGCTCTCGATATGGCGGAGTACGAAAAGAATGGTGAAGTCGAATATGCTTTGGTGCCGGATGCTGGCGTTGCTGCTGCTTGAATGGTTCGGTGTCGAAGGCATATCTTTACAATATCGGTATTGCGCTTGATTCGTTGCTGCCGTAGACGTACAATCATAATCTTCAATAGATACTTCTTCAGTCTCCTAGTTGTTTGTGGTTTCCCTGCAGTCGGATTAGTATCAGTATTGAGCCCGCAGATGCAGTTCGAAGAATCAACAGTGGAGATTGCATACTTGTAACCGCAAACACAGGTGTAGAACACTGTACTTCCTTCATCTGCACTACGCAACTGCACAGTTGTGAAGTACATCTCCTTCCTCCCACATCTGGCACATGTATGTTGCGCCAGTGCCTCAGTTCGCTTATCTTCAGCTGTCAAGGTCTGAACTGCAGATCTCTTGGCTCTCAAAGTCGACGGGAAGGAATTCGGTTTTGACTCGGAGATGATCGTGTTGGGAACAGTATCTGAGGGCAAAGTCAGCGCAAGCGCTCGCCTCAAGCCCTCACAAATGAGGTCAACACACCTTTATTCCAAGCGCCGCAAACATCGCAGACAAGGACCTTAGTCGGATCACCAGTCGACTCTGGTAGGAGATTTCCACAGTCTGTGCAGAAAATTAAAGATCCAATGGCAGACATTGTGCAAGACAAGTTTTCAGTATCGACAGATGTTCGAAATTGACGTTCAAACTGAGATTACTGAGGAAGAGTAAAGCAGGAGACAGCAGATGCGATCGATACTTGACAAATAGAAAACTCCGAAACTTTTTTTTTTCCCGCTATGAGATGCTGCCGCCCGGAAGACCTGTAGGCACGGACCATCTGCCTATGTAGCCCCGTAACTAAGGACTACACTAGCGCCGGGCGGTCAACAGCGGCAGCAAGAGAGCGTGCCTGGCAGTAATTATTATTGCTGGTTGCTAAGTATTGCGTCGCTGTATCAAGAGCATCTCAGGGAAGGATGATGGGATTGAGAGTTGAATTTCTTCGCTGATAGTCATGTCTCTGAGCAGGACATGCCTTTCCTGTTTCTATCACGCACCTCTTCTTCCTAAGTCAGTTATACATTAAAAAGTCAAGCTGCCGCCATGGACCAAAACTGGAGCCCGGCTGTCCAAGTCGTCATCAATGGCCGTCCTCAGGCGCAAGGCCATGGCTCTGGCGGGCTCTCGCAACGCCGGACCAGGCCATTGTCTGTTGATGAAGCTTTGCAGTACTCGCCTATGTCTAGCTCGCCAGTGTTCGGCTTAGGTATGCTTCATGAATCTCTCACATGGATGGTGAAGTCAAGCTCACTCATGATACTTTTTAGACTGCATACTGCGCCCTGAAGTTGGCCGACCTCCCACTACCACCTCTATCAATCATATCCTTCAGTCGGGTCGAACGGTTTTGAATGAATTAAATGCTGAGATACAATCTGGGCATGATGAGTCGAGTCGGTTAGAGACATCTCGCGAATATCTACAGCAACTGCTTGACGGTGACCAGTTGACGGAATTGTAAGCAACATTGATCTACAACAACGTTACTTACGCAGCCACTAAATCATCTCCAGCAAGTTCAAACTTCCCCCTGGATCTGCTCAGCCCAAGAGTTCCCTGTCTAGCCCGCCCTCAGAGCACGTTTCTGGTCGGAACGAGCTTGGCCCGTTTGCAAAGATGATGTTGGATGCTACGGACATAGCATTTCGGTGTAAGTCTCAAACCATTGCATTCCGAGACAACATGCTCTTAGCTGATTCGTCACAGATCCTACATCGACGGAAGTCAAGAGTGAAAAGCCAATGAGGAAATCACCAGCGTGGAACGAGCAAGCGCATCGAGCGAATAATGATATCCCAGCGTCTTACATTCAATCTGCTTACCCGGCAAGCCAGCTGTCTGTAGTGATTCCTGTCAAGCCGATACCTACTCTGAACGATCGTGGCACTTCGAAGAAGAGAAAGCTCAGTAACGATGTGGTGGACCTTACCATGATTCGACTCAAGGATCAAAAAGAGGAGGCAGATGCTGCTCTTGTAAAGCTACAGGACCTGTTTCATGAGGTTTTCCAGGCAGAGGATCAAGTTGAAGCAGAAACAACTGCTGGTGGATCGGCCGAACGACAAGATGCTGTTTTTTCGGTTGCTCACTCCCTTGACGTAAATGGGCCTGTCCTCTCATCTGATGCTCACAGCCGTCTTCAGAAGGCCATGAAAAAAGTTGTTGGTTTCAACCGGCTTCAGGACATCCCATCGGAGTACTTGAATAGATTACGAAAGCTTTGTGAGAGGCCAATCGTTGCGGCACAATCACCCGATCTCAGGCTGGACGACCCATCAAATGATTCTGAAACCCACGAGTGGCTTGAAAAAGTCGACGATATGCTCAATGCTCTTCTCGCAGTGGGTACGCTGTTGCAGACAATGTCTGGCTCTCGAACGGAAAGGGATCTCTGTCCGGAGGATCTGATCGAGGCCATTCCAAATGTATTCAATCAGATTTTCGATCACTGCGTCATTCCGGCAGTTGAGGCCCGCCCTGGAGGCAAAGAAGCCAGGTATTTTGAGTTCTTCTCTTCACAGAAGCGTGTTATAGGGGCTGTGATCCAGCAAAGTAAAAAGATTCTTGGACTGTTTGCCGACTTTCTGTCACGCATTGATGTTTCTGAAGGGACAATCACCGCAACTGAGTTTTTCGCTGCAAAGCTAATTTTCGTGGAAAATGCGCATTCCGAAAAGGACTCTGCTGTCGGCTATCAAAAGTATGAATCAGTTCGCCGCGGAGCCATGGATGTCCTGGCAAAGATTTTCTCCAGGTATCCTGCTCAGCGTCCATTCATTCTTGACGAGATTCTTGTTTCTCTGGAAAAGCTTCCGTCTACGCGGCAGAGTGCCCGGCAATTCAAGCTCGCCGATGGTAAGAGTATTCAGCTTCTGACTGCGTTGGTCATGCAGCTTGTCCAGACCACTGCCCTTGACACTCCATCCAAAACACGAAAAACGAAGCGTAAGCTCTCGGCTGGCGATGATGACGAAGAGTCACTTGAAAATGAGGAAGACTCGGACGAAGACGACGATGAGGATCAAACAGATGCGTCTCTAGAGCGTCTCGCAACGAAAGTCAATCGTCTCTATGATAATGCGGTCCGCAGTGCGCAGTACATCGTCAAGTTCATAGTTCAACGTGCAATGACATCTACCAAGACTGGCGACCAACCCTTTCGGAACATTCTCGATATCTTCACCGAGGATCTGATTGGTGTCCTGGGCTCAACAGATTGGCCGGCGGCTGAACTGCTTCTTCGCATCATGGCGTCTCACATGGTTGGTATTGCAGATCTTGATAAGAGTCCTGCCACTGCGAAAAGCATGGCTCTGGAGCTTCTGGGTTGGATGGGATCCGCCATATCCGATCTAGTAGTGACCGCTCAGCACTTGCTTCCTTCGATGGAAGAGTCCGACAGTGATCTCAGCGTCTATTTGAGACAGTTGTTTGAGGACTACTCCAACCATGCCTTACATCCTCAAGATCTAGTTGTGCCAGAAGGTCCGTATCGAATAGCTTTCGAGTACTTTCTTCAGGCCCAGTCATCGGACAACTGGCAGCTCTCCAGTGCTCGGGGTTATTACTTGGCACAATGGGCAAAGACCGTCTGCTCGGTCTATTATAACTCCGAAGACAAGGACGATGTTCCTGACGACGACGCTACTGAGAGCCTCATTGTTCTCTTGACGAAGTTGTTCTCCGAGCCGCTGTGGTTGGAAACTCATAGGTACGGGATTTATCGAATGGATATATTCATTGCTGCAAAATGCTAACGTCGCTATTCCAGACACTTCGATAGGATATCAACCGCTCATGGGCGGTTCGCATACATTTTGACTGTTTTAAACTCGAGCTTTTGCAAGGCTTTTGACACAATCCTGAAAGTCCTCCTCAATTCGATTGCCAGCGACCAGGCAAAGGTTCGCAGTCGGAGTCTTAAAAGCGTGATCTACATGCTCGAAAAAGACCCGAGTCTTCTAGACAGAGACGCATCAGTCATGCGTGTTATCCTTCGATGTGCTACGGATGCCTCGCCGATGGTTCGAGACTCGGCACTTTCGCTGATCGCCAAATGCATTGCTCTCAAACCGAAGTTGGAAGAGGATGGGTGCAGGAGCATCCTGACTTGCGCAGCCGATCCTACAGCCGGTGTGAGGAAGCGCTGCATTGGGCTGCTGAAAGATATTTATCTCAAGACGTCTCGCACCGAATTGAAGCTGGCTATAGTGGATAGCTTTCTCCAACGGACAACGGATACAGAAGAAAGCGTAGCCACTTTGGCGCGTCAGACTTTCGAGGAGATCTGGCTTACCCCGTTTCATGAGCTTATCGATTCGTCACAGGATGGCTCGAAGCTCAAGGTTGGTCTAGGGGAGCGGGTCACGCTGATTGTAAGCTTGGTCCAGCGCAGCGAGACCGCTCTCGACACATTAGGGGTTTGTTTGAGAAAGATTATATCGGACAATTCCAAGACGGCCTCATTGAACTTCAAGGTTTGCAAAGCGATGGTTGCAACGATGTTCGAAAAATTAGTTGAAGATGAGGGCTCGGAAAAGGAGTTTCAGCAGGCTCTCCTTCAAACAATCACAGTATTTGCCAAGGCAAATGCGAAGCTATTCAGCCCTGACCAACTGGAGACTCTTCACCCTTACATCGGCAATCTTACCACTGCGGAGGATTTGTTCATTTTCAGATCTGTGGTGGTGATCTATCGCTGTGTCCTGCCGTACCTTTCGTCCGCTCACAACACTCTTCTAAAGGAAGTGCAAAACGACCTTTTCAAAAGCGTGGCGAAACTTGCTCGTTCAGAGCTCAACGAGGTTATGGCCTGTTTGTGGACCATCAATGGCGTTTTGCGCAACACCGACAGACTCGTGAAACTGACCATATCGGTTCTAAAACCGATTCAACATTACAAAAACGTTGATCTTGCAGATAATGCTAATTCGGCTATTGTGGCCAGAGCTAAGAGCTATATTCGAATTGCCGGTTGCGTCGGGCGGCATTGTGATCTCGAGAAGTACGAACCTCATTTCAAGAACGCTTTTCCCGCTTGGAAAGGCGGATCGGTGGCTGGCTTGATGGTCGACTCCATTGTGCCTTTCACTCTCCCACAACAGCCTCTGGAACTCAGGGTTATGGCGTTAGAGAGTGTGGGCTCTATATGCCAGTCCTGGCCCGCTCAGTTCAGCCGAGATGAGCCGAGAAAGATTCTTTCGATGGTCTTCAAAGAAGACAATGCAAGTCTTCAGAATATCGTCCTGAAATCCTTTGCGGAATTTTTCGCCATGCACGAGGGCAAAGCAGAAAAATCAGTCGTCCCGTCTGCTGAAAAAGCGGATCAGGAGAACTCCACCAGATTGGGTGGCTCATTAAAAGCGAGTGACAACGACGGGGCTGCCGCTCTGATAGCTCAACACTTCCTACAGAGCATGCTCCGAGTCGCGCAATCTCGGCAGGACGCATATGCTCTCACTGCCATTGAATTAATTGCTAGCATTAACCGTCAAGGACTGGTTCATCCCAAAGAATGCGCAGGCGTGTTGGTTTCACTGGAGACATCCACCGTGCCAGCCATTGCCAAGGTTGCGTTTGACACGCACAAGATGCTGCATCAACAGTATGAGTCGATGTTCGAAAGAGAATATATGAGGGCGGTTCAGGAGGCTTTCTATTACCAGCGCGATGTGGTCGGTGATTCTAGCGGCGCTTTGGCCCGACCTTACGTTGCAAAATTAGCACCGCTTTTTGATATTATCAAGACCAGTAACAGTCGATATCAGAAGAAATTTCTGTCCAACCTGTGTTCGAAGGTAGACTTCGAATTGAAGAAGCTCGATAGCTCTGCGGACCCGCCAGAGCATCTTCTACTTGCACGATTTTTGTCTCAAAACCTGGCGTTCTTCGATTATGGCCAGCTTGCTGAGCTGGTCTCAGCTGTTGGGTGCATGGAGCGCATTGTTTCCGCGACAGGAACGGTTGTAGCCCATTCGATTGAAACAGAGATTTTCCCGCCTAGGGTGGAGGCACCACTGGGAGAACTGTCAACCGAACCTGTACCACAAAGACCAGTCAACCCAGAGCCTCTACCACAGGTCAAACCGTCCGTGTTACGGCAACTGGCTACAGCAGCAGCATCGCTCTCAATGCTTTGGGAGGCCCGAACATATCTTCGCCGTCTGTATGGGATACACGCCCATGTACGAGACAAGGAAGGTAAAGCTACGGCCAAGGAGCTGAACAAGTCCGCCACCAAAGTGCAAGGAGTGACCGGCGACAAGTTTTGGGACGCCATATCTCGGAACATGGGAGCACTGAATAGCGAAGAACAAATGATCAGCAAATGTCGAGAATTCGCCACTTTGCTTGCGATCGATGATGAGTTCAAGGTTGGTGAGGACAAGGATGCCGAAGGCGACAGCTTCGACGGTGTCGCTGATCTTGACGACCCGGGGGCTGGTCCAGGGTCCGCCGGTGGGCAGCGACCTGGCAAACGGAAGAATTCTGTTTCTGGTCAAAATCTTGCGAAGCGGCCCCGGGGAAGAAAGAGCGGCTCCGGCAAGAAAAGAGCCAGCACGGAGCCAGACGATGACATGGATTGGAGCTGAGGTCTCCAGTAGTAAGTTGGCCATCCCACGGTCGACGCTTGCATTTTTGGCTGTGCATCACATAGACGTCGCATACGGGACGGCACACGGCGTTCGGTGGGCTTACAATTGCTTTATCTATCTCATGAGATATCTTTTATCTAGCTATTCTGTTATATCAAAATGATGGCGGGATGGGGATTTGCTTGATGATCTATTCTTATCCTTATGGCTCTTTGTGTTCTCTATTCATTTTTGGCTGCCTGCACGGTAAGGCCAATGTTTATTGTATCCATTGCCATGCCCCTGGCATATGGATGATTCGTTGAACATGATTCATCAGTTAGCTGCAATATACCACAAACAAATAATATTCGATTCAGCAAGTTGTCTTGTCTATCTATACTCATACATCAGAGTCAGACTGATCTCACTCTAGTCTTGAGGAGCTTTAGCGATGCCAAGTTGTTGCCGAGATACCCACCGTCGCTATATTTACGCGACCCCAGAAGGCTTAGTGCCGATTGTTGTTAGCGTGGCATGACGTAGCCGGGTCGCTCGTCGGTGAACATTCCTTTTACACTTATCTCGCTTGCCATTCGAAAGGGTCTCTTCGCGATCATCTTTCCATCGTACCAGTCTTTCTTTTCTGTGTTCAATTCTTCAGATCTCTCTCTTGCAGTCTCGTACTACCCGATTACGGGTACGATCGTGCAGCATTGACTGAATCCGACACCCCCGGATATAGTAACCTAGCCGCATACCTCATCCCTATACGCCATGAGCACGGTGCTGCTCCGAAGCCGCACGAACACTGCGGCGCTCAGGAGAATCAATCTTGTATCGCATGGAGGTCAATTCCCGAAGCCCCACTCCTCAATTGGCATTGCTTCATCTCAAGCTTTACATACCACCCGGCGGCGACCAGTGTCCCAACAGCGTGTCTCAAATATCCTGCGCAGTGCGTCGTTGTCAGTCCGATATGAGTCGACGGCAACAGACCCAATGCTTAAAGCTGCCCGCAGATCCCCCACCCTCAACATACTCCTGAAGACCTTCACGTACTGTGGTTTTTTCATTGTCATGAGCGGTGTCGCAGTAGTCGCGTTTTTCATCTACGATGCGACCACATACCGAGAAGATCCTAGCTCAGAAGATATTCCTGTGTCTGAATTGGCACTTAATCCTCGACGCGGGGGGCCGAAGAACCTCCCTATAGCGGAGGTCCTGGTGGGAGACAATGACTCTGAGGCGATGGTGCAGCAGAACGACAAGCCACGTTTGGTCATTCTGGGAACGGGTTGGGGCAGTGTCGCGCTTCTTAAAAATCTCCATCCTGGCGATTATCATGTTACTGTTGTGTCCCCGACGAACTATTTCCTTTTCACGCCTATGTTGCCCTCTGCGACGGTTGGGACTCTGGGGCTGCGGTCGCTTGTTGAGCCAGTCCGGCGGATCGTCCAACGGGTTCATGGTCACTTCTTGAAGGCTGAGGCTGAAGATGTGGATTTCTCGGAGAAGCTGGTCGAGGTGTCTCAGGTTGATGCCAATGGCAATAAGCAGAATTTTTACCTTCCGTACGACAAGCTGGTAATCGCTGTTGGTGAGTGCGGACCCTGTGTCTCTTTCCTATCGTCGATACTAAACCTGGACTACAAAAGGATGCGTCACGAACCCACACGGTGTCAAAGGACTCGAGCATTGCAATTTCCTGAAGACGATTGACGATGCTCGTAAAATCAAGAACAAGGTTCTCGAGAACATGGAGTTGGCTTGTTTACCGACTACTAGCGACGAGGAACGTCGGCGTCTATTGTCGTTCGTTGTCTGTGGCGGTGGCCCGACGGGCGTTGAGTTCGCAGCCGAATTGTTCGACCTGCTGAATGAGGACCTGCTTCGCTCGTTTCCCAAGATTTTGAGAAATGAGATTTCCGTTCACATCATTCAGAGTCGGAGTCATATCCTGAACACTTACGATGAAGCTCTGTCTAAGTATGCGGAAGTATGCATTTCACCCAGTCCACTGAGATAAGAAGATTGATGAGGCTGATGCATATAGGCCCGTTTCAACCGTGATCATGTAGAAGTCCTGACAAATGCTCGAGTGAAGGAGGTTCGCGATGACAGAGTTTTGTTCACTCAAGTCGAGAATGGACAGCCGGTGGTGAAGGAGATCCCAATGGGTTTCTGCTTGTGGTCGACCGGAGTTGGTATGTGAATATCACCCTGGTGTACTACGTACTCAGAACTGACAATTACACAGCGCGCGCTGAACTTTGCAAGAAACTCTCAGACAAGCTCGAGGCTCAAAACAACAAGCACGCTTTGGAAACGGACAGCCACCTCCGTCTGATCGGAGCTCCTCTGGGTGATGTGTATGCCATCGGAGACTGTTCGACCGTCCAGATCAAGGTGGCCGAGAATATCATTTCTTTCCTGCGTACTATCGCCTGGGAGAAGGGCAAGGATCCCGAGAAGCTACACCTCACATTCCGGGAATGGAAAGACGTAGCCAACCGAGTCAGGAAGCGTTTCCCCCAGGCAGCCAACCACCTCCGCCGGCTCGACAAGCTCTTCGAACAGTACGACAAGGACCACTCCGGTACCCTCGACTTCGGCGAACTGCACGAACTCCTCCACCAGATCGATACCAAGCTCACCTCCCTGCCCGCCACCGCTCAGCGCGCCAACCAACAAGGCGAATATCTGGGCCGCAAACTCACCAAGATCGCAGCCGCGCTCCCCGGCATGAGAGTCAATGAGATTGAACACGGTGACGTGGACGACATCGTCTACAAGCCCTTCAAGTACAAACATCTCGGCAGTCTGGCGTACATCAGCAACGCGGCCGTCTTCGATTTCGGCGGTCTCAATTTCAGCGGCGGTGTGCTGGCCATGTACCTCTGGCGAAGCGTCTATTTTGCGGAAAGTGTCAGCTTCCGCACGCGGTGTATGCTGGCGATGGACTGGGCAAAGAGAGCACTCTTTGGAAGAGGTCTGTTTCCTTCGCATCGCCCCGTTCCCTGGTATTCTTCTTTCTCGTGGATCCTTGACTAACCTTTTGACTTTCCATAGATCTCATGAGCTTCTAGTCGGACTCTCTGGATATAGGCAGCCTGGAGATCCACAGACGATGATAAATCCTTCTCCCCCAGAGAACCGGATATACCACCCTATCCATTCATGACCTTGGTTGCTGTTGGAACAAATAAAGAAATCTGAATACCCAATTTCTGCATATCGCTTTTGTGCATATTACCTTACTTACCTAGGGCTTGCTCTTGTTGAAATCGATGTTGGCTGAATACATGTACCTACTTGGTTTGGAATTAGTGATACAAGTCGTGCTCGGTGTTCTGAGAATATATATATCCATGATAGAGCCCATTCTGCCAATGCTGATAAATCGTGTTCGATAGTTCTTCTGACTGGCTGCAGATGGTTCAGTCAATTCTGACTGATTTGCATCTTCTTGAAAGAGCTGGAATGCTTACTGCTTGGTGGAACCTTTGTCTTTGCGTCCAGATTACCCTGGTGCTGCAAGCGGATCGCGGCAGAATGAGTTAACATGTGCATGGGCTGCTACAGAATGGCGACGACAATTCTATACACCACATAACAGATAGACCAAGAAAGGTGGCTGTTTGGATGTTTACAACGATCATGGTTTGTTCTTCAATTAGGTTCATTTGCCTCTTTATTCGAAGGTACTATGGTTGAGCGCTCAGCGACCACAAGGACGGAAAAAATCACGCCAGAACTCCGCGCTAAAGTGGAAAAGAGGCAGATAGCATCAAGCTATTCAACATCGCCTGGTCATGAAATCATCGGGTCGACGTCTCCGTTGTTGGCCATTACAGTATCATTCGAAGCACCATTCTGACTGGTGCTCTGAGCGTTCTTTACGTTGTTGCCATCATAGAGCCCGAGGTCGAGCTTCTCCGGAAGATCCTTCTTGGCTTCTCGGGCCTTCTGTTCCGCCCAGGCGCGCAACTTAACCAGATTGCGCAGCCGAGCTTCTTTACGAGCACCCTGACTTTGCAGGATAGCTTCATTTACCCTGGTAGCAATATCTTTACGTAGGTCGGGATGCAACAATGGCGCAAGGGATGGGGCCAGGTTCTCAGTAGGAAAGATCAAGAGAGCAAGGGTACGCTCAAGGTCCTCGAGAAATTGAGGGTTCGTGGGCGCCCGTGGAGCGAGCTGCGAGGTCGCAAACTCGAGGGCAGGGCTGATGTCACCATTGGGCGTTGACATGCACGCGCGGATCAATTCCACAAGCTGCAAGCGAAGCAACGCGAAATGCAGCGATGGATTTTCATCCAAGATCTATACCAAGCAAGTCAGCACGGTGTATTCAGTGGTATGACGATGTTGATATGACAATAGAACAGTTTGCTAATCATACTGAGGACTGAAGATGTTTGTTTTTCATCAAAACCCAAAAGGGGATTTATGAGTGGTGCATGTAAACCGATATAATCCTAGCAAGGGATATGCGGTGGGGCAGAATGTTTAAAAAGAAAAAAAATCTTCTTACCTGTGGATTGAGATCATTAATCTTCTCGATTGCAGCTTGAATGTTGCCAGAATGAATCGCAGTGCGAATCTCTACTCTTTCCTGGATTGACTCAATGTCCGCCCTGGGTTGTATGTTGGCCTCAACCGCAAATTTCTTTGCAGCAGCTGGGTAGCCGTTGGTAATGAGGTAATCCATCACTAAATAGTTGATATCACTGAACTGATTGTCAGCAACTGCAGGGGACTCAAGACATCAAGAGCAAAGCCAAGTGAAGAACGATTCAGAAACACAAGTTAACATATTCTCCTCAAGAAGTTTCAGAGAGATTCCCAACTTGATTTCAAGATCATCATAAAAAAGTGTTCAGGAAAACGTAAGGGCAATGGAAAAGGCAACTCACGTCTTGGAGGGTTTGACCTCATCAACCTTTCGCTCGAACTGATGCCATGTTGGCGTTGTTGTCGAGGAAGTGGGAGACATCTGCATCCCGTTAAAATCAAGCTATTACGCGCGCACAACCCGTGGGAGAGCATACGTAATTAGCTGAAGACATTGTGGGATAATGTGGTATGGACCTTGATGAAGGTATCAAGTGCCTTGGAACTGCTCCGGCTGTCTGTGAAGATGGAAAACCTCGCAGACGGAAGCCATGGAGAGTCTTTGAGGGAGAGGGGGAGAGAGAGGTGAAGAGGAGGAAGAAGAAGAAGAAGGAGAGGAAAAAGCCGGCAAGAAAAGCGGGAGGTTTTTGGGTCACGCTTAGAGCTTTAGGACTAAACCGTAAGCGAAAAGTCACGGGTCGAGGCTAAACTTAGTCGGTCTAAGCGCCGATCACTAAAGAAGCTTTTGAGGGTTACTAACTTACCTGATTATTATCTGCATTTCTTATCGGCCCAGGAGCTTTCCAGCACTGGCGATTCCTGACCTGGCCGTCATATTTTCTTCTGGATGATATGTGTGGAAGGTCAGGAATCTGTTGCTCAATTTACCCATTCTAGCCTAGGAGCTTCTACGTGAAGAGATAGCAACATGGAGTCGATCTCTCCCGTCTACTCGTCGGCCACGGAGAAGAGATACTCTCCACCATGGGCGGATTTGAGTATTATTGGCATTGCAGGCAGTTCGGGCTCTGGCAAGACATCCGTGGCGATGGAAATTGTTAAATCCTTGAACCTGCCATGGGTTGTGATTCTTGTTATGGTACTAAAGACCCATTCGAACATCACTTCCATAGATATAGCCATTTTTGAGCATCCTCGTGACTTCTAACCCTTTCTGGCACAGGACTCGTTCTATAAGAGTTTGACTCCAGAGCAACATGCCAAAGCGCATGCAAATGAATTCGATTTCGACTGTCCAGATGCAATCGACTTCGATGCATTAGTACAGACCTTAAGGGATCTCAAGCAAGGGTAATTCCCCTCATTGCTCATTCGTAACTCTCAAGCTCTCCGGAAATTGCACGCAGCTAACAGCAAATGCGTCAACATAAAAAAGAAAGAAAGCAAATATTCCTGTCTACTCTTTTGCTCAACATCAGCGCCAACCTCAGACGACTACTCTTTACTCGCCGCATGTTTTGATCCTGGAGGGAATTCTGGCCCTCCATGACCCGAGGATCATGGAAATGTTGGATGTCAAGGTGATTTTACTTTCACGCACTTAGCATCTCAAGTTACTTATCGATCCTTTCAGATTTTTGTTGAGGCAGATATGGATGTTTGCCTTGGACGCAGAAGTGAGTGAAAATCATGCCCAACATGATTAACTATCCTAACGGAGGCGGGGGTCAGTATTGCGTGACGTTCGGGAGAGAGGAAGAGACATTGATGGTATCATTAAGCAATGGTTTCAATTTGTCAAGCCATCGTATAAGAAATATGTCGAGCCTCAGCGGTCGGTTTCGGGTGAGCTAGCACAAAGGTGCCCTCCTGGTCTGCTTGTCTGACGGAAGTAGACATCATCATCCCCCGTGGAATCGAGAACAAAACGGCCATCGGTAAGCGAATACGTTGAGCTTAAGTCTGCATGCCCTTGCTGAATAGCTCCCAGATATGGTCGTGAAACATATCCAGCGCAAACTCCAGGAGAAATCTGAAAAGCACAGCGCAGACTTACAGAAGCTGGGGATGATTGCTTCAGAAGAACAATTGTCTCCAAATGTGCTCGTCATGCCTCAGACCCCGCAGTTCGTCAGTATGAACACAATATTACAGGATCCCGGGACGGAACAGGTCGATTTCGTCTTCTATTTTGATCGGCTTGCTTGTCTCCTGATAGAGAAGTGCGTTGACTCTCATTTGCCAGCGTCGCAAAAATCCAAGTTCATGACTGACCCTAACGTCGTGTAATAGGGCCTTGGACTGCACTCGGTATAACCCGGCGAAGGTCGAGACCCCTGAAGGGGCTGGTTATCACGGATTACATCCGGAAGGTATAGTGTCTGCTGTAGCAATTTTGCGAGGTGGTTCTTGTCTTGAGACAGCTCTCAAGCGAACCATTCCTGATTGTATTACTGGTCGCGTGCTCATTCAGACGAACGAGCGGAACGAGGAACCAGAGCTGCATTACTTGAAACTCCCATCAGGCATTGAAGAGCACGCCACGGTCATGCTCCTTGATCCTCAAATGGCTAGTGGAGGAGCCGCCTTGATGGCGGTTCGGGTCTTAGTCGATCACGGAGTCGCGGAAGACAGGATTGTCTTTGTGACGTGCGCTGCTGGAAAGATCGGACTTAAGCGGCTCACCACCGTTTACCCTGAGGTCAGGGTAATTGTAGGGAGAATCGAGGAGGAGAGAGAACCTCGGTGGTTGGAGAAGAGATATTTTGGATGTTAAACTATGACGGAAACTTTGATGGATCACAAGGTTGTACATTGAAGGTGTCGGTGCAGGGGAAGGACCGCTTTTACTTTTGATCTCATGTCATGCGATAACCAAGAAAGTAATGTACATATCAAATTACACAGTATATGAAGTATGATGAACCATTGCGGAATACGTAGTTGCTGAAGCGTCAAGCAATGGGCCCTACGCATGTAGAAAGATCTCGCTGTAAGAAACGCACGGACCAACGCAGAAACCGGCGAAGAATCTTTGGTTCCACCGCCAAAGAAAATTATCCTTATCAACCAAATCTCATAGAAAAGGCGCCAGGAAAGTTGCGAGAGATTCCAAACCGCTTATCAAGTCTCACATTCGCGCGGTCGCATCCTCACTAGAGTCGATTCTTTCAAATCACTTTCCGTGGTACTTCCACGATGCCCGACTCAAAGAAATCGAAAAAGAGCGGCAAGGCCGACAAGCAGGCCGGCTCTATTATCAGTACGACCAACCTCTTTTCGCTCTTGATCGCCAGGCTGTCGTGATGCTGACTCTTGACTGTTTACTTCTAGCCGATCCCAGATTCGCTGGTATCCAAACCGATCCACGATATCGCCTTCCCAGCAAACGCCAGACCCATGTGAAGCTCGACAAGCGTTTTGCGCACATGCTGCGTGACAAGGAATTCTCCCGGAATGCCGCTGTTGATCGCTATGGACGCAAGCTCGCACGCGATGACACGAAGAAGCAATTGGAGAGATTCTACCAGTTGGAGGGGGGCGAGGACGAAGATGAGGAAGATGAGGAAGATGAAATGGTTGCTGATGACGATGACGAGGTTCTCAAGGAGTTGAAGCGGGTAGATAAGTCCTATGATCCTGCTCGGGACGGAGGTTTCTCATCTTCGTCCTCGGAAGAGGAGAGCTCGAGTGATGAGGAAAGCGAAGAAGAAGAGGAGGCGGAGGAGGACCAGAGTTTTGAGGAGCTGGAGTATCCCGATAAACAGCAGGTCGATGTGCCGACGGGAGAGGTCACAAATCGCATTGCGGTGGTCAACCTGGACTGGGACAATATCCGGGCAGAGGATCTGATGGCTGTGTTTTCCAGCTTTGTTCCGACCGGCGGTCGGGTGTTGAAGGTCTCCGTCTACCCTAGCGAGTTTGGCAGGGAGCGCATGGAGCGGGAGGAAACGGAGGGTCCTCCTCGGGAGATTTTCGCTTCGAGCAAGCGCCAGGAGGGGGAGGATGAGGAGGACGAAGAGGATCTTGATTCGGAAGAAGAGGAGGAGAAGATCAAACAGTCGATGTTGAAGGAAGATCAGGGCGAGGAGTTCAACTCTACCCAACTACGAAAGTATCAACTGGAACGACTGCGGTACTTCTACGCGATCCTGACATTCTCAAGCAAGGATGTTGCGAAACATGTCTATGACTCCGTGGACGGAGCCGAGTATCTATCTAGTGCTAATTTCTTTGACCTTCGATTCGTACCGGACGACACGGACTTCTCCGACGACAAGCCGCGCGACGAATGCGAACGGATCCCGGACGGATATCAGCCGACTGAGTTCGTGACCGATGCGCTGCAGCACAGCAAGGTCAAGCTTACATGGGACGCGGAAGACAAGTCGCGCAAGGAAGCTCAAGCCCGAGCGTTCAGAGGCAGTCGCAAAGATATCGATGAGAATGATCTGAAGGCCTATCTCGCCAGTGATAATTCCGATGACGAGGGAGAGGAAGAGGCGGTGGAAGTTGTTGATACTACAAAGGGAGACGGGGCTAGTACAAAGGTCTCCAAGAAAGAGGAAGAGCGTCAGCGCACGCGGGCTCTCCTGGGCTTAGGTACAGAGCCTATCAAGTCCTCCAAATCATCTGGCCCTGTCGGCGAAATGGAGGTCACCTTCACCTCGGGCTTGGCTGGGGAGCCCAAACGCGACACCATCTTCGAAAACGAGCCTGAGAAAGATGAGACTACAATCGAGAAGTATGTGCGGAAAGAGCGCGAGCGCAAGAAGCGAAGAAAGGAGAAGCTCAAGGCTGCGAAGCGTGGCGACACTGAAGGGGACGAGAAGGGCCAGGCCAGCGATGACGACGCGGCGTCTACAGGGGAGGGACAAGCTCTGCAGGAAGACTTGGGCTTCAACGATCCGTTCTTTGACGATCCGGATGGCAAGGCCACTGCTGCCGCTCGTCGCAAGGAGGAGAAGCGCAAGAAGCGCGCAGAACGCGAGGCCGAGGAGG
The DNA here is from genome assembly GCF_002237265.1 of Aspergillus thermomutatus. Lineage (NCBI taxonomy): Eukaryota > Fungi > Ascomycota > Eurotiomycetes > Eurotiales > Aspergillaceae > Aspergillus > Aspergillus thermomutatus. Next base: position 27,863 of record NW_020798135.1, on the reverse strand, counting down.
CAGCCAATGCGGCTAAGCGGGCCGAGCTGGAGCTCCTGATGCTGGACGACAACAAATCAGGAATCAAACACTTTGATATGAATGAGATCGAGAAGACACAGAAACAAGCCCGCAAGAAGAACAAGAAGAAGGCAAAGGAGCAGGCTCACACAGTCATTGACGATTTCCAGATGGACGTCAGCGATCCTCGTTTTGCAAGGTTGTTCGAGAGTCACGAGTATGCCATCGATCCTACCAACCCGAAATTCAAGGCGACATCAGGCATGAAAGCACTGTTGGATGAAGGACGCAAGCGACGAAGGGATCGGGACGACCGGGGGGACGAAGAAGCAGACATCAGCTCGCGTGACAGGAAGATGAAGAAGCAGAAGCAGAGCGCTGCAGGCAACGCTGGATCGGATGATTTGAAGAAGTTGGTGGACAAAGTGAAGCGGAAGACACAACAGACTTGAGTCTGATTTGCAGTTACCTTCATTTGATTTCTCTAGCGGACAAGACAAAAGCATACTGGGATTTAGGATATATACCATGGCATTGTACATCGTCTTTGCAGGTGTAATAAAAGCATTGTGTCCTTCATCTTTGAATTGACAAGCTATCATGCATCCTATCTTTCCCTAAATACCTTTTCCATATCGTCAGCCATTCCTACGGGAAAAAACTCCCACCAATATGAGATATGCTGTGCATTCTCTGCTGCCTGTAATCTCCCATTGCCCTATTCGCTGCTGATGACTCGAAAAAGTAAACTGACCGATGCAGGATGAGGTGTCTCGTCCTACCCCGCCCTGCAGCATCATTATGTATCTGCCCATCCTGGTATATCCGACAGAAGGGAAGTATGCAAGCTGCCAATGAGCTGCATGCGATCGGCATCAGAATGAGATGAGGCTGAGATCATGTGTGAATAATCCGCAGAATCTCACACACACGGTCTTTCTGTGTGGTCTTCTTGCTCACCGCCCTTTCGTCCTTTTCCCACCTTCTATTCCGTAGCTCCGTACTCTCACTACCTATCTACTCTCCCCTCCCCCCGTCTTTGCTTCCCCAGACTCAATTCATCATCTTTTCCTCCTGTTCATGCTCTATCTCCCTAGGTGATGAGATTGTTCCTGTCTGATATCTGGCAGTTCTTGTGTGTGAGCGATTTCTCGATTGCCGGAAGTGAAAATCCCCCCCCGCACTGGACGATAACTGTTCAGGTGGTGTCTTTCCTTTCTGGTCGATTCTGAAGGAACACAATTGCCCCTCGATCAACCTGGTTGATCATGGTTTTTAATCGCTAGGATTGGATACTGGGGAACTGCAGCTCAGTCTAGGTTATCAGTCTGGCTGTTGGTTACCTGTTATCTTCAATCTCACATCGACGCATTCCGGTGGCTTGTTCTGTGCCGTGAACATCCCCTCCTCGGCGTCGTACAGCCATTTCTTTTTCAACCTCCGGCATACCTGACGACTCGTCACTAGTTAAATCATCATGTTGGGCCGCCTGTTAAGCAGTGCGGCGTCGACATTGAACCCAGCGGCGTACTCGAATAGAAACGCTACCCAGCTGGAGTCCGTGACGGAAGAAGAACATACATCTGGCCTCCTTTTCCCCGACGCGAGCCTGCTACGACGGTCAAATACCCATGCGTATCCGTTACATAGCACATTCAATTTACCGAATGCTTATGCTGCCGGTGCCTACGATGATCGAGGTGGCGTGGAACTAGATCCCATCAAGGACTTCCGGGTGATAATCGCACAGAACGCGCTTGGAGACAGGGATGCGTGTGTGTTGTTAGATACTCGCACGAACTCATCGGACCTGACGCCAAGCCACCTTGATTCGGAACCGTATGTGCTCGACAATTCTGGTACGAGACATGTTCGCACGCTTTCGAGTCTGTCGCGGGCTCCTCGGCGCGGGTACCTCCCTCCTTCGTCGGCCGCCGATCCGAGCCCGCTTTCTATCGCCGCGGAAGCCCGCAGATCGCCGCCCATGGGTTCCGGTGCTTTTGTCCGCGCTCGAGGTCGCAGCTCTACATTGTCGCCTGCTGGTGGCATGAATGAAGCAGGTCGCTCACGTCATCCGGCCGAGAACAATGACTCTGGTCTGTTGAACTGCATATTCGGCAGCAGTGCGTTTAGCTATCGGGGCTCTTCAACCAAGATGCATATCATCTCTGCAGATGAGGATTCGGGTCGAACTTCAAGTGCATCGCCCGCAACCCGCAACTCGCTTTCGCGAGCATACACTACGGGAAGTTCCTCCGGTTTTATGGGTACATCTCGGGGATCTGAAGTCAAGCCGCCATCCAAAGTCACCATTCTACTGACGCGGATGTTCAGTGTCAACTTGCCGGAGGTAGGTGACACGTCTGATAGGCCCGACTACCCGACTTCCATGTACCAAGAGTCGCTCCCGGAAACCGGGTTCCCCTTTCCCGATGTTACCAAGCGTAAGAAGATCAAGGAGAAGAAAACTCCGATGTATGCGGTGGCGATCACGATACAAATTCCGCTTCTCTCCCGTAATTCGGGACGGCCAGGTTCGCGCTTCAATGCGCAAGCTGCCGACTCACCCAGGGTGGGGATGTCGTGCTCATTGGACTCGGATTATCGCTGGCGCGGCGGCTTCCTGGACGATAGCCTGTCGCTGGCGTCTCCACCGGCAAGCTTGGATGAGCGGATTGATCTGCTGGTGGATCACTGGGATGTGATCAACCGCACCCTGTCACATTTGGAGCGACTTTCTCGAAAGGAAATCTTGTTTCTCTTGAAGAAAGTGGACTCGTTCGGAGCGAACCCAAAGCCTGCCAAGCCTCCAAACATGCAACGTACAAACCAGACGATTGTGCATCTGCCGGCGAACATACTGGCTGTGAATTCGAGGTTGAAGGATGAGGCTTTCCGCAGCGCCCGTCGTATTAGCGTTGCCCTCCAGATCCCACATGTTGTGACTGGCCAAAGCCGCTGGGGTGTTTGGCGTGAAGAGGGACGCTCGATCGTTCGCAATCTTGGGGATAAAGAGCATAGCTTTTTCTTCTTGGTTTTGATCACCGCATTTTTGGGAAATCATACAGAATGGCTGAGTACACTGGGCCCCGACTGGTACCGCCGGCGGCATTATCTCCAGCAAAAGACCCAACAGGACGCGGACCCGGCCCTTGCCCACAGAACTGTTATCGTTTCGCCTGACAAAATGACGGCCCGGCGGCTTATATTCTTGCTATCGGCTTTCCTTCCGGCCAAGCAACGCTTTGATCCGCTTCCGTCACCGCTTCGTCCAGGCACCTCCGCGTCAGCACGTGCCGTTTCACAGAGCCCACCGACTGTGCCCGTTCTGAGACAGGAACCCTTGCGCAGGGCCATTGAACGGCGGTCACGCGCGCAGCGCCTGGCTGATAGTGACAATCACCAGCGGTCCGTTAGTGTCTCGTCTAATGAGACAGCGCATCGGTCGGCGGACGACGTCGACACGTCGCTTCCTGAGCTTGGTTCGCATCGCAGAGGCTCTGATGCTCGCTCTATTCGGACGCTGGGTGTTCCCATGCACGCAAGAGACCCGCGGAACAAAAACACCAGTGTAGCGACAACCTCCGCGGCCACTCCCGGCAGTGCTGTCCCTGTTCCCCATTTTGCGTCGCGGCAGACCCGGCGTGACCGAGAGGATCCTGATCCGAGTGCGCCGGGCGTCAATGACAGTCTGGCGTCAGAAAACCTGCTACGGAACTTGCAAAGAAGCGAGAGTTCAGCCATCAGTGCTAACAGCAGTGTCCCTTCCAACGGTGGCCGATGGGGAAGTCTGTTCTCCGGTCTGTGGAGCTCGCGCCAGGAGTCGTCCACGACCGAAGGCAGTGACGCAGTCCCACCTGCCGAAGCTCGAAAGCCTTCCGTGTCTGCTTATGTCGGCCCCGCTAAGCGAAGCCCTCCGACTCTGAATCAGATGGTCAAAGAAGTTTCGGGCGAGACACCTGGAGAAGTTTCGGAGACTACCACGAGTGGCACTATCACAATTCCTCGATCCTCCAGTCAGCAAGGGCAGGACGAAGATATTCCAGAGCCGTCATCCGTGACGGAGCAGAACAGAGAATCTTCCTTGAAGCTGTCTGTGCGGGGAGACGATGGGATTGTGGACGTGGAACTTCCACTTCCCGGGTTTCTTTCCCTTTCGTCGTCTGGCGATTCGACCATAGCGTCCCCAAAGAAGACGCGGACATCGGTCACTAGTGTTGATGCTCTGGCGTCCACACACAGTAGCAACTCCGGATTTCACTGCGGCCCCAAGGACAACGACGGACCCAACGTGAATGTTGCTGGATGGTTGAAGAATTTCCACGAGGACTTTTTGCTTCAGGGCGTGCGACCTTATGCCGGCCTAGAAGCAGACATCAAGCGCGCGATGCAAGCCGAACCCACTCCTAGTTCCGCTTTTTCCTTTGAACCTGAAGGACAAGAAAAATGGGTGGATGTTGCAACAACCTTGATTGCAGATACCAGAAACTTCACTGTCAAACGGCTGCGCCTGAGGCGTAAAGTTGTCGGAAGTGGCTCTTGCAGGAGTCCATCAACACCTGGGGCTATCTCTCAACCGGGAACCCCCCGCCATCTTTTCGGTCATCCCACATCTGCGTCGCAGCTTACAAGCTTCTTCTCCGCCGCTTCCGCCTCGAGCAGGACATCTGCGAACTCCGTGGCAGAGCCCTTCGATGCCCCTGAATACGAAGAGCGGTTCGTTGAGGAGCTTGTCATGGATTTGGATGGCACACTTGTTGATGCGCTCGAGCGTGTTCTCGCACAGAGTGGACAGTCATCATTGGCGCACTCGAGAGCCCAGTCGCCGTCGCGTGGTCGGAGGGTCGAAGATAAAAACACTTCTGACACTGTCGCTCGGGACGACGTTCCTTCTCTTGAGGTTCCCCGCGCGGAGTGCCGTAAGATGGTGCTTGGGGCTCTTGAAGAAGTGGTCCGCAGTGTGACAGCCGAACATTGCCGCGAGGACGCTGACGGGGAGCTAGGTCTTGCAGACAGAGAGCGAAGACGTTCATTGGCAGGAGCGGACAATACCCTGAGAGAAGGTATTCGCAAGTGGCTTCTTGACGTTGAGGAGGCTTGGTAATCTTCCTTTTCCGATCCCCGTTGCTGCAGCAATTTTGCAAACATTCTTGCGTTTACTTTTGACTTTTCTTGACCTTTCTACATCTCATCGACGGATGTCAGAAATGATGATGCATTGTGCACCAGTCTCATCGAGCATGCGGCCTGGTAATTTCTATGTTTCTGCAGCCTGAAGATTGTTATGATACCCCTGTGTTGAGTCTTATTTCCTTCGATTCATGTATGATCTATGATATTCTAACGCACCTCACGGTACACTCGCTCTCATTTATGATGTGAGCTGTCCCTGCCGATGTCGGGCCTAAGATACTTTCTAAAGATAATTTGAGAAACAACTACGTTAAGTCTCCTCGCACCTGGCCTTAGTGGAATAGTACGTACGACACATATCTTTCGATTGTGTTTCCATGCTAGAGTAGCGACAATCAAACCCTACTTGCCAACGTAGACCACCTTGACATTTGCATCGTCGGCAGTCACTGCGTCGCCACTGGGCGAGACGCGGACAGTCTTGAGAGTCTCGTGTGTCTTACTGGGATCCACCACCTCGACAGCAACCTCAGCCGTCAACGTGCCGTTCACCAGCAACTCCAGCCCGTCCAGGGCATCACCTTCCGGCGCCTTCAGCTTGGGATTGATAGGGGTGACGGAGCCCGGACGGATGAGGATAGGCAGGGTATCGAAGCCATGCGTCTCGGTGTACCACAGGCCGGACTCATACGTCTTGCCATGATCGAACCACGAACGCCACCTGCCGTTCCCGTCCTCGGGCGTGCGGGGCACATAGAAGGTCACGGCACCTTCCTCCGAGAAGACCGGGGCGACGAGCAGGTTCGCACCGAACATGTACTGGGTGTCGAGCGGGTAGGTGGTCAGGTCGTCGGGGAACTCGAGGAACATGGGCCGCATGAGCGGGACGCCGGCGCTGTGGCCGCGCAGCGCCTCGAGCAGCAGGTACGGCGTGAGCAGGATCTTGCGCTTCGCGCAGGCGCGCAGGACGTCGGAGCAGTCTTCGCCGTAGATCCAGGGGACGCGGAAGGACGAGGACCCGTGCAGGCGGGAGTGGGAGGAGAGGAGCCCGAACTGCACCCAGCGCTTGTACAGCGCCGGGGGCGGCGTGCCCTCGAAGCCGCCGATGTCCGAGGCCCAGAAGATGTACCCCGAGAGCATGAGGGAGAGGCCGCCGCGCAGGGACTCGGCCATGGCTTCGTAGGTGGATTCGCAGTCGCCGCCCCAGTGGACCGGGTAGGCCTGGCCGCCGGGGGCGGTGCTGCGGGCGAAGAGGAGGGAGTTGGAGGGTCCGTAGCGGTCTGTCATGGTTTCGTAGACGAGCTTGTTGAAGAGGAGGGTGTAGTAGTTGTGCATGCGGGCCGGGTCCGAGCCGTCGTGGTACTGGACGTTCTTGTGGGGGATGCGCTCGCCGAAGTCGGTCTTGAAGGAGTCGACGCCGAGGTCCATGAGGCGGCGGAGGTGGGCGACGAACCAGGCGCAGGCGGCCGGGTTGGTGAAGTCGACGATGGCCATGCCGGCTTGCCACAGGTCCCATTGCCAGACGGAGCCGTCGGTGCGCTTGATGAAGTAGCCCTTCTCCTTGCCCTCCTGGAACAGCGGCGACGCCTGTCCCACGTACGGGTTGATCCAGGCGCTGATGCGGAGACCGCGCTCCTTGAGCCGGGTGAGGTATCCCCCGGCGTCAGGGAACATCTCGGAATCGAACTCGAAATCGCACCATTGGTAGGATTTCATCCAGAAGCAATCAAAGTGGAACACGCCGAGGGGAATATCACGGTCCCGGAAGCCATCGAGGAAGCCGGTGACGGTCTGTTCGTCGTAGTTGGTCGTGAAGCCTGCAAAGGACATCAGCACTTGCATGTTTTGCCAGGAAGAAAGGGAACGTACTGGTGGTAAGCCAGAGATTATAACTCCACGAGGGGACCAAGCTCGGCCGTCCCGTCAGTGCCGTATACCTGCCCACGATCTCCTTGGGCGTCTTCCCATACACAACAAAATACTCCAGCTCCTCCCCTGGGATGGAGATGTTGACTCTCGTCGTCCGCTCGGACTGTAGCTCCAGACTGACCTTGCCGGGGTTGTTCACAAACACACCATACCCCTTCGAGCTGATATAAAAGGGGATATTCTTGTACGCCAGCTCAGACGAGGTCCCGCCGTCCTCGTTCCAGATATCGACGCGCTGCCCGTTCTTGACGAAGGGGCCGAACCTCTCCCCGAGCCCGTACAGCTTCTCGCCCACGCCGAGGTCCAGCTCAGCGAGCATGTACCCCTGGCGCTCGAAGAAGATGCCGTCGTCCCAGCGCGACTTGTCGGTCGTCTGGTCGCCGACGTAGCCGATCGAGCGCCACGAGTGGCCGGTCAGTTTGCCCTTATCGGCGCTTGAAAAGACAAAATCGAGTTCGTTGGGGGCGGTGTTGATGTTGAGCTCGAGGGGGCCGCTGGTGTAGCTCAGTTTCTCCTTTGCGACGTGGTTGATCTTGGTGTGGCCCGCAGAGGTGTTGAGCTTGTAATGGGGGCCCTTGTCGAGTCCGCCGGCCCTGATTATATCAATCAGAGCTTCGCCAGTGATCGCAGACCCAGATAAACCTACCAGTGGACAAGTTTGACTCCAATGATACCCTCGAGGGGAGACGTAACCCGAGCACAAACAGTCGCTGGCAGGACCTCGTCAGCATCGTCGGCGACTACAAATTAGAAGCGTAACTCACGCGAGTTTAGTGTGTCGCCACGGTGTCTCTGGAACTTGTTCAGAAGGAGATCAACCGTCTCATCCTGGATGTGTAGTCTTTCGACATTGCTCATCCAGTCGATGCGAATGCCCTCCTACGAACAATCAGCTCCATCAACAACGTTTGGATAATAAATCATCTCACCCTAAGGAGCCACATTCCCTCTGTGAACTTCATCTCGGACTATGATCCTGCTAAAAGCTTGACAATGTCAAAGCGAATCACTCCAACTGGTGTTGAACAGGGCGATGAACACTGCACGTTTTGAAATTGAAGAAAGCTGCGACGTAGGGGAGACCCAATATTTCAATGCTTCCCTCTCTCAAGGTTCTCCTCATTTTGAAACGGGCCGAACGCCGTGTGTCAGCTCGACGGACTGGCTGTTCTCAACGTATCGCATAGTGCAAGGTGGGCTGTAACGGCGGGGCAGCTCTGGGGGCCGGGGCATAGAAGCAGTGACCGCAGTCTGTACAGTCGTTAGCTCAAGAGCTATCATTAGCTGTCATTAACCGTGCAAGCCGATTGATGCGCTTTCTCGATTAACGAACATGTCCACCAATGATATTGGCAAGTTTGGGATGGCGATGTAATGGATTTTGCCTGAACGGTTAAATTGGGTGATTAGTCTCGGGTATATCTTGTCTTCTAGTGTCGCTGGTGGCCGACAATAAACATAAGAGCTAATATTTAATAATAGTAATTCGAGAGACCAAGATGAAAGTACAGCCATTTCCCATGTCATATAGATTCATCAAGACAATATGTCAAAGCGAGGGTATCATTCATTTACAAGATCAATTGAAATTCAACGGCCGCAAACTACCACTCCTCGGGCTGCCCTTGTAGCTCAAGCTGCCGTTCCTCGCTCGCGTCCTCGCGTCGATAGACGGCATAGATCCATCGACCGAAACCCTAGTCGTTAACGCAGGCGGATGCGAGATATGATGGCTGACGATACTCGCAGGCAACTCGAGCGTGGGAATCGACGAGTCCATGAGCGGCGTCGGCGCAGGGCCGACCTTCGTCGAAACGGGACGCGCGTGTGACTCGCTGTAGAACTGCTCGAGTCTAGCCGCATCGTTGCAGAAGTCGACGAAGCCATTGAGAATGTGCTCAGGAGCACGGTAGAGATGTGCCGAATCGATGCTTGGTTGGCTGATGGGGCTGCCAATCTCGTGGACGGGCCGAACAAGGGGCGAAAGGCGTGGAGAGAGACGATCCAGTGGGTCATAGGTTGACGCGCGCGTTCGAAGATGTTCCTGCCGCTCCATCCGTTCGTACCGAGCTCCTTCTCGAGTGGTAGCAGCCAGTCGTGTACTGACAAGTCGGTTGGCCAGAAACAGAAAGTCGCCCTCGTCTGTGATCTGGACCAGAAGACTGCCTGATCGGTGAATGTACTGCGAGTACTGGTAGTCCGGGGTGCCCCAGGAGTACGACACTTCCACATCTGCCGGGTACGCGGATCTCGCTTCGAAGTCCAGAACAAAATCAAACTTCCGCAGCATAGCTTTCTGGTAGTAATGCCGGTCCGATAGGCCCGGTTGCGAGAAGGAAGCCGTATTGAAAACTGTGGGAACGGGTCCCCGAGGAGGGGGGACTTTGAGGGTGACTCGATATGGCTTCCTGAAGGGTTGCGTCCTGCTGATGGCACAGCCTTCGGCAATTGGTACTTGGACGAGCTTAAGTCCAAACTTTTCGGCGGTCGCAGCCCAGGACAGCACAGTATCCTCGATCAGCTTCGGAGTAGTATTCATCCAGCTGAGCTCAATGTGGAAGCAGTTGTCCGGATTATGCAACCTGTCGTAGTGGAGATCGATGACTTCGGGTCTGTTCGACCGTTTGCGAGGGTCAACATCATACTTCATCATCTTCGACAACATGATCGTAGCCTTGTTCTTTGACTTGGATGGGGTTGCAGGCATGTGCGGTAGTGTCTCGACACTGTCAGACCGAGCATGGCCGCTCACGGGGGAGTCCTTTGCGTTCTCACTCGCTGGTGTGGAAGGGACGGCTCTGTCCGGCTTTTTTTGAGGAAACCAGCTCCCTCGAGATTCAGGCCGGGAGATCCGATATTCACTGGAGATCTGGTAAAAATAGTTTCCGTCTCGAAAATTGTGTCGCTTCTCGACGTGCTGGAACAGACCGTGCTTCATCAACTCGTTGCCAAATTGAACCGCTTCTTCCCGGCTGTCAATGTCGCGGAAATTCTGCAGAAGCCAAGTGGTAAACTCGAACCCGATGAAACAGTTGTAATGCAACCGCCAGTGCCATCTTCGATCCATCATCCGTACACCCTTCTCCCCTTGGATAATCTGTGCCAGTGACGACAGACTGATACTCGACCTTTCCAGCAGCTCGGATTCCGGCAGCAGCTGCGCGGGAGAATTGTCCAGACCAGGGTCCGAGAGCAAGATACGATCTAACTCGGCCGCAACAACCTCGGATGGATTTCGAGTCTGGTACATGATATTGAGAGGATTCTGGTCCTTCTTCTTGTTGGAGGACTCAAACCTCTTCTCCTCGGGCGGGACGTACCTGTGCCGCTGCCATATGTGAGTAAGCTGATTGATGCCCAGTAGGTGGATCTCTTCCTCATTATCCTCGTTGAACGACTGTAAGTGCCGTCGGTTGTTGACATGCAGATGCATCGGGATCAGCACGTAGCGCACACGCCAAAATTGCAGCTGCTGCGCCGGATTGAACAAGTAGTCGCGGTGCCCGGCAACGTAGTTGTCAGCGTAGTTCCAATTGTAATCCTCGGCCGTCGGGTCAAGCTTGATGTTTTTGAGCTCATACTCTGGGCTCATGATGGTTCGCATCGCTGGCGAGTAGAGGGAGAATTCGTCCCTTTTCCCAGCCGCCAAAGTAGAAGAAGTCCGGTGCGTGAAACGCGTTACTTCAATTTCACCGCCATCGACACAGATCAGCCGGTGGATGGTGTTTCCTTTCGAGAGAAAGACAGTAGCACCGTCCCGTTCCAAACTGCTGGTGTCGAAGACATTCAATGTTTCAAGAGCATGTTGTCCAGATACCTCGGCAACATGTTTTCCAATGACAATCTGGAACCCATGAGATAATCGCAATGAAATCATCTCTCGCAGCAAGATGCCCCTCGTCTTGGGTACTTCGACGCCTTCCAGGTCATCATTCGGAAAGACGCGGTACGGCGTCTGCAGATAATCGGAACCCAGCTCCTTGGCCGTGGGAAATTCTTCGGTCGTCAATGGCAAAATGGCAGGAGATTTCAAGCTTTTCCATTTCACCACTGCAACATGGGGTGGCCGCGGGTATGCATGCTGCCAGCGCCCGAACCAGCTAGTATCTCGAAGAACGTCCCTTGACGTATTGCACGGGTTGATAGAGCGTACCCAGGGCGCCAAAGCCTTGTTCTGCGGGCTCTTGATAGACGAATCGCGAGATCCGCCGCTCACCGTTAGCTCAAACCTTGGGCCCGTCTTCGTGTGGCTGTTCCGACGGCCGTCCTCAGTGAAAGGGATTGCAGTGCTTGTCGTCGAGTAGGACTCTGGCATGACTGTACGATCGACCGGCTCTGCATCTTCCGAAGGTTGCCTCGGAGGCACCTTGATTGAAATCGGCCTCGTTGGCGTCATAGCCGACTTTTGTGGAATTGGGTGAGGTGACGCCGGTCGTAATGAAGTATCGATCACCGTGGAAATGGAAGCAGAGTCCGAACCGCTCAGTGACTCCACACTTCTGGTATCCATAAAACCCACAGAAGGCTTCTTCTGGTTTGAGGTGGGTTGCGCTCTGGCATGTTCCACATTGACCTCCGTGCTTGCCTGAGCTCGGGGCGGGGTGGCGCCAAACCCAAGGAGAGCGAAGCTGATTGTACGCGACATCCTTGGTGTTTTCGCAGCTGACGGAGCTTTCAAGGCAGGCTTTTTGGGCGAGGCGCTTTTGGAAGAAACAGGGCTTTTGGGCACCGACAACGACGTTTCGGAAACTCGAGGGATCGTCCTAGTGGGATAGGAGCGGTCGCCTGAGTTTGAATTGGTTTCATGTTCTCTCAGACGTAACACTGAACGTGCGGAGAGTCGCTCATGCGCGTTGGAAACTTGAACGTCAGGCTCGCTTGGCCGCTTTGGTTTGGAAGCCTTGCGCTGCTGTCGCCGTCTGGCAAAAGGCTGAAAGGCCGCCTCGTCATACTGGTCCATCCAGGCAATCATCTGTTTGGGCGACTTCTTCGACCTGGCCAGCATCACATCTTTGGAGTTTGTGATATTCTGTAGAAAAGGTTCGGGCCGCAGGCTGTCGCTCAATTGAGGTTTGTAAGATGAATTGCGCCTGAAGGAGGCCCGGGAGGACGAAAGACCACTTGGACTCATCCCGAGACCGGTATTCGGTGTCCGAGAAACACCCTGGCCCTCCAACAAATAAGGGATCGAGATGTTCGACTGCTCGCTCTCCATCACTCCCATCATTTGGATCTCGTACATTCGGACCCGCGGCACGAAAACCTTGAACTGTTTAGTGACGGTGAAAGGAATTGGCGCATTAGGGTCCTTCTTCGCAATGCGCCGAGCTTCTCTGTATGTATCTGGATTCCAGTATGAGATGTCAAGCCAGTGAGGTATGCCGTAGTTCCACTCGTTTGAGCGAGGGGAAGGATGTTCCTTGTGAGTCATTCCCGGAAACGAGTCGTGGATGGTAGATTTCGGTGACAGATGGGGAGTCCGACTCGCAAAGCTGAACGACTGACGCATCTCAGGTGAATAACCGCTGCTGTGAAAGTCGCCAAACGAAGAGCTACCAGATCTTTCCACAGGCGCTTTGTACTTGAACAGCGGCACGGAGTGCAGAGGCATGGGGCTCAGACAGACCAGGTCAATAGCGATGCCACGGTTCGCGAGTGCTTCCGAGGTAGAGGACAAAGATTCATAAGACACTTCGAAGACGCCGCTTCCTGGAGTGATGACGATGATAGATGTACCCGTATGGACCATGTCACGATCAATATGGTCGTACGCAAGGTGGGCAGAAGCAAGATGTATCGCTTCGAGAATATTCCCACGTAGCGCGGTACTTGGTCGCCCGGCGATGGTTGCAGGCTTGTTCTTGGGAGCAACCTTGACCCCATCCACAGTAGGTGTATCCGGACTGTCCATCTTTAGAATCGAGACATCTCTCAAGAAAGTCCGGAAATCCTTCTTCAGCTCATCGAGAATCGTCGTCCAATGACCACTTGCCATATCATTGACCACGACACGGTAAAAGTCCCTGGTCGGAACATGGTTGGGGCTCGAGATGCACCTCAGCGATTCGGAACTGAGCGGCAAGGGACCACCAAGAGTCGAGGCATCGTACTCAACCCTCGTAAACAGCACGATCGTAACCAGATGTTTCGCATCTGAGTTGGCCCAGCGCTTGAAGAGCTCTGGCAGGAAACCATTAATCACTCGGCTAAAAAGGATGTCGCCTGTTCCCTCGGAGTCGAAATCCCACATCTCCCGCGACATCTGGATGAAGAGGACATACTTGGCCGACTCACTCCGGAAGACGGGGATGGTATGCGGGGAGAAGTAACCAGAGAGAACCTTTTTGCCGCGGATGAAGATGTTCTTCACGGTGGCTTTGATGCTTCCCATGAAAACAATCTTCTGGCCCTTGTAGATAATCCTGTCGGCAAGCTCGGACATCACAAGTCTCCACATATCAGACCGCACCAGGAACTGATCGCGAAAGGCGATATCGACATGAGAAGCGGAGCATTGCCCCCGATCGACAACGGAGATATTGACCAAGGTACGATTCTTGAACCCAAAGATATTGGCAACACTATTGGTCAACGATATCTCCAACTTCGGATGACGAGCCTTGATCTCCTGCGGGAGAGGCTTCACCACGAACAGACACCTGCTCTGCAAAGGGGTCTTGAACTTGGACATGGGGTCGGGGAGGAGCGTCGAGCTCGACTCAAGATAGCTGTCGCGGAGCGATCGAGCTCCCAGATCCGACTTGATGCTGTGTATGGAGTCCCCCGGTGACCGGACAGGTAGGATCTCGATCACATCGCCCACATTCACCCCCAGGTCGCTGAACGCCGCCTGGTTGAAGAGAATCTCCTCGCGGGAGAAAGTCTCATCGTGGACCCAGAGAGAGCATTGTCGGCGTTCTAGGCTGGCTGATGACAGCCGGATGATTCTCTCGTTCGGCGTTGCCTGGACATTATGATGGCTGTGCTCCTCATTGTAGGGAACCTCCAGCGACTGCGACGGGGGGATGGAAACGGAGTCTACACTGGGCGCGCTCACCTGTCTCAGGTGGGAGCGCTTCATCGGCCCACGCAGAGCCATTCTCTACATTCAAAATGTCGATATCATTTCACTTCATCGATGTCACGTGTTGTCATGGATAGACAATGGACCTTGCATTGGTAAGTCAGATCAGTTAAGACTTGAGAGGTTATCACTCCATGACATGATCCCCAGAAAGTGGATACCGGTGCCACAGAACAATCTCCTTGCAATGAATGTCACGTGACGCTAGACCAGAACTTCATGCCTGAGGCAGAAACGTCATCGTCCACACGCACGTGATAAGGGCCTGATCCTTTCGATGCCTGAGGCACCAGGCCTGTACAGAAAGTAGGGTACTTTTAGTTTCTTCAGAGTCTCGACTCTCCCATTCCATGGTTGAGTGTTCCAGTTTTTTCAAGTTTCCAGCTACCAGCTCCGTTCTAATCCCGACTCGAAAACCTTGTGCATGGCTATACTCCGTAGAAGCGGTCAAGATTAACCATAACCACGGGCTGGTCCATGTCTAAGATAATGAATCCTCTTTTAGCGCGAAGGATACAATGCGACTAAGGTAGGCAATGGTTGCCTCATATGGGGTCAAAGCATTCCGCCACGGTAGGTACCTTACTCCGTAGTAGCTAACCTTTGAATTTGCCCACCAACTAGAAAACGAGCAACTATCTAATGTACGTGACTGCCGATCGTCTAACTCTGTTACAGGGGGTGCTGTTGAGGACTCGCAGCTTTTGACCAGAACCATCTCAGTTATTTCGCTGGACAACACCCGGACAGACCTACTCTGTACGGAGTATCCTCGGCACTAACCGATGAGATTTTGTGGTACTCGGGATTCGTCCCACATACAGGAGTAACGGGCGATTAAAACTTGGGGTAATTCTTCAGACCCCAATGCTGGATTGCCAAGGTAGTCAACAATTGCTAGTCTGCTAGTGGAGGTCTTTTGTGATTATGAATAAGGCATCCTTGCATATTACGTTAAATTGTCAGCAGTAGTCCGTAGTATGACAGTATCATCATTCCCCTGCACCATGCTCAACAAGGTAAAAAGGAACTCTTAAGTCTTGAGGTTATAGAGAGGAGTTGCAGCCTGGACACCTGAAAGGGACGAGGATCGGGCGTGGATACCCAACAAGGAAAGAGCCTGTAACCATAAAAGGCAGTGATTACCGGATAATTACCCGATGTGGAAGGTGATGATCTCATACCCAGCAAAAGGCCCGTGCTGTCACTATCTATCTAAGCAGAAAAACAAACAAATCATAATAACAAATAGATAGATGTATGATGTTGAGTAGATCTCCGAAACAAGGATGACCTCTTGTGCCTCCAATTTTCAGAATTTTGGGGCCCATCCCTCACCATATCCTCCTGTAAATGGATGTATCTGTCAGTGATCCAGGAGCATGAGAGCAGCCTGTACTGTTGATATACTGTCAGATAATGACTTGGACATGCTCCTCCTTGATGGTATTGCCATTCGCCAGTCACCATTATCAGCCAAACCACTTTGCCCGGACGAGGTCCGTTCGAGTGATCCATTTTAGCAACGAAGGCTAAACGACTGGTCAGCAACCACTAGGTAGTCTTTCAGTATTTACCATGGAGAGTCACTCTGGGACCTAGAACAATAATCTCCATTTAGTCCCACGGCGATGGTGCCTCAAGTCCGCGACCGGACCCTGTAGCTTTTCGATCCATCGGGGCCCATGGAAGAATGTTGGAAACGAGCACCAATCAGAATGAGAAGTGCCATGTTGTATGACGACAACTTGCAGCTGGCGGCGTGCGAAACTATGGGATAAGTAATCCGCCCACCTTTCCTCCTTCTCTCCGTGACACTCACCGTATGGCACGTCGCGATCACAGATAGTGCGCTGAAGTAGACAAATAGATCGTAGTCATCTTACAATCTTGACATTTAGTCCACAGTGACTGGTTCTTGCTGTACGCGAGTCCATGTTCCTGAAACCAGCCCCCCCAAAAAAGGAAGGTTTTCTTAATTAGAGTCGGCTCATCGCGGATAGGTCAGCTGGGAATGAGAGGCTGTCCACTTATGTTCGACCCATCATCCATGGTACTTCCGGTCAATGGAGATGAGCAAATGGGCGAACGGGCGACAGATTTGGGGATCTGGCTAATAAACTATCGGGCTAGAAGGACCTTACCGCTGCCACGGATCTGTCTCCCAGCAAATGGCAGGAGACGGATCAGTGGGGATAGGCCCACTATCGATGTAAGGAATTGGTGGTATGCTCGGTCTCTTACTGCTTTTGTTTCTCGACCCATCTCGCCGGGTCCTCCCAATTATGGGAAAAGTAAATAAAAAAGTTGCGCCAGACATTCCAGGGCAGGGCCCTGCGGCAGGCGTGAAGTGTGCATAGGGAGACAAAAAAGTCCAACGAGGTAAAGAGGAATCTCGAGATATCAAATAGACAAGAGAGAGGGGGAAATAAAATAATAAAGGGGGCGGGAAAAGAAGTAAGAACTGTCTCCATTATTCGTCATTGGCAGCACTGAAGAAGTGATTATCGTGTTAATGAATTGTATTCGTATTCTGGCGTTCTGAGCTCAATTTGGTCCAATGATCAGCCACGTCACCTTGGTTAAAGTCTCTGCAGTATCAAGCCAAGTGTCACGATAATACAATGACCCTCACTCAACTGAACAAAACTTTGAACACGTTTGTTGGAAAGAGCGGAGTGGGAAACTGTGGCCCATCGAAGAAATTCCCCCTTCAGTAGTTGCACGGGTCTTCTAGCGCGTTTTAGCGCATACGATGAGCGGAGGCTTCCATCATACCATCGAATACCGGAGAGATCTTGAAGAGATCCAAATCTATTGAAAGTTGACACCATAATTCTATAGGAGTAGTGGTATGTTGTTTCGCAAGGCGAGTCTTGGGAAACGCCCGAATCTAAATGGGTCGGTCATTCCGCATGATATTCATGCAAGGAATGGGTTGTCCCCGTCGAGATAAGAGGAAGGCTGGCGGCTGGTGCTCAGATGGATGCCTTTATGCGTAGACGCCTTAAACATAACGAATGACTGCAATGTGTCAGCTGCGGCTCACGTGTATGAATGCACACAATGCTGGGATACGATTGCTATATGGTCAATTTCTGTGGTGTTCTGAAAAGGCTCGGAGGTCAAGCTCTGGGGCACGTTGAGAGATGAGATCTCTGCAAACGAGCCACGCTCTTGCAGAAGATGGATCGTTTGTCGACATTTCTGACAACCAGCGAGTCGCTTTGGAAACTTGTTCTAGCAGTCGGTTGTATCTGACGGTGCCCACTTCTGCCACGAGTAATAGCTCAGTTAAAAGAACGGTGGTTGATTGCATCAGATAGTGCAAAAAGCACCACCAGGGAGAGACACGGTAGACCCAGGAGGGCTCGGGTATGGTAGGAAGAAGATCGAGCATCTGCCCCGCGAAATCGACACACATGGTCGCCATCGCCTCGCACGCAACTCCGAGTGGCTCTGACCCGGGAGCCTGCCGAGTGAGGCGGCTAAGACAGGGTTGGGCTATTATGATTTTGGTGCTGTAAAAGCGAAATGCCAAGTTCAACCTCTGCCGCTCGAATACACGGGCGCCTGTCTCGAAGTGAAATGCGGGCGGAAGCCTGGACAGCCAAACGTCTGCCTTGGAGTTGAGTGCAGCAACGGCTAGCTCAATATCACGCCAAGATTTTCGAGCGACTCCTGGAGCATACAGTGTGTCAACAGACTCTCGCAGTATCATTCCTAACTCGACGTTGTGGAGAAAGTATAGCGAGATATTCGGTGTTAGTGATTCGATGGCACTGGACGCAACTTGCTCACATTCTCTATTCGCGTTGAACAGGTGGTGGTCAGATATCTCTGGTGTCAATGCCGTTTCCGCCGTTGCCTTGCCTAGAGCTTCCATGAACACGCCCCGAGCCTCGTGATCAGCAATCAGTTGAACCACCCGATCATCCGAAAAATCTTCCTCTTTGAAAGGTACCGGCGGAGGAGTAGTGCGGAAATCATCGCTACTGCTCGGTGGGCGACCAGTCATCACACACAGTGAGATATCCAACATGAAAAGAGACCACCAGACTCGATAACGAGTCTCCTTAGATACATGAGCAATTGTATTACTCTCACTCCGAAGGTTCAATCCCATCGTAACAGCGGAACGTAATGAAATGCCACATATTCTCCAAGATCTGGATATTGTGAGGAGGCGTACGGTCAGGCTTGAAACTCGAAATTGATGTCGTAGCATGGAACACTTACCGGTTCACCTGTCCCACAGATAGCAGGTAGAATGAAGTCAGACCCTCCACCTGCACCTGCTGAAGATTTGGATGATCCAGCAGAGCAATGTCACTCATGCTCAGTCGCCATGCTCGCGAGAAGTATAGTGTTTCACCATCCGAGACACCCCCACTGGCCCCCTGTGAATAGCGAGAACATCTTGCGCCAATAGCGAAAACCAGATTGAGTACTGCGAGCCACCTCTTCCCCGGGCGTACGTGAGGACTAGAGTAGAATGACCTATACTGTCTCAAAAAGACAAGTTTGCCGATAATCGGAAAGGAAGGGTGTACAACTTGGAAATACTCGTCCACGAGCTGATCAGCAACCGTTTGCGAGGGTCGTTGCGAGAGATCGATATCATCCAAAACAGTAATATCCGAATCATCGAGGAAAAAATTCGCGGAAGCAACCGAATGACGATCCGAATCATCTCTCGCCGCGACGGAGGTCTGGTCGAGTAATCTTTTCAATCTGTGAATCCAGGCAATCTCAGAATGTTCACCGACGAAGCCCATGGCTTGAATTTTCTCATCACGGTTGAAATCCTCGCTGGTGTAATCTAAAGCCCCCAGTGAGAAGACTGGAGTAGAAGCGGCGGGGCTTGAGACACGAGCGGCATCAGATAATTTAAGAGCCGGAGATGGCGTTGCAGTTTGTTGGCCAGAGAACTGGTCGTTGTCGGGGTTTTGCTATGATATTCATCAGTCCCAGCGGGTCAAAGAGAAGAAACACAGCAGCGTAATGGGATGTGCTGACTTCGTTCAGGACCTGTTCAACATATTGCGCGGACTGGGGTTCCAACTTTGGATAGATATCGCGCAACAAAGCCTCGTAGGTTTGAACCTGGTTTGTCAGCTCACTGAGCTGCCTATTACCCACTGTCAGAATCTCTTAGAACAAGAAAATGACAAAACGCACTTGGCCATCTTCTCTCGCTTCCGGTCACCATACGAGCAACGACTCCCCGACTCCTGGCATCTTTGACAGGTCGGGCGATGGCCGCTACACTTGGCTTTCTGCTCACGACAGTTTTCGCACGCCCGACTGACTCGCCCGCTGCTGGTCCAACTACTGGGGTTTGCTGACCGGGGTATGGCAACTTTCGAGTTCAAAGATCGCTCGCCAGTGCTGATTCGGGGGCCTGCGGGGTTCTCGACATAGCTAGGAATCGGCTCATAATTGATATGAGGCCCAAAGTGTGACTGTGGGAACTGAGACGATGTCCAGTCACTGTATGCAGGCTCATTCTCCTGGTAATCTGATGAAGATGGATAGGATCCATACGAGAAAAAAGGAGGACGATTAGGGTCCGTCATATTCTCAAGGATGAGAAAGCTACCTGAACAGCCCCCTTCGCCCGACCTTCAATAACAGACGACGTGGTTTGTGAACACGCGCTAGCCCAGAGCAGGTGTGGAGCTAGGAAAGGATGTTGGTCACGGGCAGGGAGAAGAGATCTCAATCCCGTAATAATAATAATAAGCTCGATTCCCAGCAAACAACAAGAGACAGACCGTTTGGACTCTGGTTGAGACGACCAAGCCTACTGAAGATGGATCGTGGTAGGCTGGAGGTGAGTGCCGTGGTCCTTTTTGCGCCACAGGGCGGGCGGGAGTCGGCTCGCTTCCGACCTCAACCTGCTCATTGTACACATGAGTATCCCTAGGCGATTCGACCAAGGCAAAAAGTTTCCTCAAAGATCCAGGAGGCAATGAAAAAGTAAAAAGAAAATAAGAAGAGGTCGAAGAACATCCGAGAGAAAATTTTAGTCGTTTCCTCCCATTGCCCTTTTTTGCCACCCTGCTGATCCATTGCTCCCCAGCGGCTGAGCCAATTCGTTCACATTATCTGATCATCTTCTTGATCTGGTCAGTGATGGATACCGGTCCTGCTCATGATTAACACAAATATTTTGTTATGGAGAAAAGCGATCACCATGATACAGCTTCGTGTTGGCATGAGGTGCACATGTGCCAAACAGCCCAATGCAGGCTCGCTGACGTGCTTTTTTAGTTGAGGATGGCGTATATTCTTGGAGACTGATTACACTCGCAGTTTGACAGGTTATCTCGGTCTACTCAGACGACTGATGAAGGCCACGAGTGAAGCGATGAGTGTAGCGTTACGCATTTTTCGAGTTAGCTGGCGTGTCATCCAGACAAAAGATTACAAACCCACGGAAAAGTCGCGTGGCAAAGTGTCCGAGGATCAAGGTTGAGTAGAATTCGGAGAACTTTCAAGAGGAAATCGCCAAAAGTTGAGCAAATGTCCGGAAGATGTCGTCTGAGCGACTTCTCATCGATTGCTCCCCAAGCGGAACCTTTTCAGCCCAGAGCGGAATAGTAATCCTCTGGAGCAGTGAAGCGAATGGTTGCTACTATCGTCCCAGGAAAAGATGTTGATGTATGACCACAGTTGGTTGCGAAATTGTTCACGGATTCCAGACCTTAGCCCATACTGACAACGCAAATCATAGGCCATCATACCCCTTTAGCCCGCGCAATATTCTCGAAATTCGAATTCCGTTCGACCTCTCCTTGAATAAATTTATTGGGTGCAGTGTGAGATGCGAGACGAGCGATAAGAGACCTCAAGCGTTGGAACTTATGCTCATAACGTTGCCAGTCGTGATGAGGGAATTGGGACGCGGATGAAAGTGGCCTTTCCCACTAATGGAAACAATAATATAAACCGGTCTCGATCGCGATAGAGCCTGTCGTTTGTCGCTGTCAATTGAGGCACCCGCAGCAGAGCAAATGGCTACAAAGCGATACAAAGTCATTCAGTCGGGAGTTCCATGTCTGCGAATCCGCCTTGTGATGCAATCAGCACAATCTGTTGTCCGTCATGATCTTGTGAATAAATCAAACCGCTTCCCTGTGGGCCAGACTTTGGGTTTCTTTCAGAAGCTTGAAGGGGTGCCCAACGAGCAAGACACGATGATACTGAGTTGCCATCACTTTGATGCGACTCACTGCGATTCAAACGGGAAAATCTTGCTCAGTGACGGTTATATGTGTCGCTCTTAGCGGGAAGCAGTCACAGAACTGGTCGACAGTCTTCTTTTGGTCGTTTCTCTTCTGACATACTTCTCTTCGGCCATGAAATTGACGGTTTATAACGGACAACCCAGGATAGAAGGCAACTGAAAGTCGATGGTCGACCAGGATACGTGCGAGGGTGAGCCGGGATGAATCAGTGCAGCACAACACAATCCAAGATGTCTATGGATTACAGCCGCACTGAAAACGGTGTCATTTGGTAAGATATGCATGCTGTCCGAGACTCTGATATCACGACGGGTCAATCTGTATCGCAGTGACTCGTTTAACGCTTGAGCTTTTGTGACACGGACGGCACTGAATTTAGCGGCGACAAGCGAAGATACATTATCGGGACCGGTACGCGGTATGGCGGTATGGACCGTTTGATGAGTTGCGAAAGATATGATTGTGGAAGAACGATGCGACCAAGCCCTTTTCCCTGTGGTGGTTGAGCCGCACTCAGGTAGACACGATTGCCAACACTGACAAACTCGCATGAATGAGCAGACTATGGATCAACAATGCCTGTTAGCAAAATGGATTCTCCAGACCAAATTTTGAATCCCTACCAACTCGTGTTGCTTTAAGGAAAAAAATTCTCAGAATGGCGCGTTCTCGAGGTTTCACCGACCAGTTGTTTGTCTTCTTAACTCAGGGCCAAGCGTGTGGCCAGGGAAACTGTTGGTACTGATCATCGATCTCATCAAGTTTCGACCATGACTCGACTTCAAGTATGATTGTAAGGCTTTGCTTTCATGTGTGGCTGCTGTTGCTACTTTCTTGGTCACGTCCCTAGTGGTGCTGAGGGGGACTACCAGAGATGATCCCTCCGGTCAATCATTATGGACAGGTCGTCCGTACGCAATGGCACAAACAAGAAGGAGACTGTGGCCGAGAGACATTGTAGGAGACGTTTTAAGCCCAAGAGGAGCATTAAGAGAACCTGATGGTTGAGGAGGAGCTTTCAGATGAGGTCATAATATCAGAGTGGTCTGACTCCAGGCCAAATCCATGGTACAGGAAGCAGACCCATGTTCCTGACGATTCTCATGATACTGAGTTCGGGAAAAGTATGAGCGAAGAAGTATAGTAGGGAAAACCCCTCATTTCTATGAGAGGTTGGCGATTCTACCTTGGCCAGGTCGACGATCCAGCGGGAAGAAGAGAAGGGTGGAGGATGCTGTGCGGCCGTCCGTCCTCTAATTGGCACTGGAGAAGGAATCCGACCGATGCTAATTACTACGTGGGCCTGCCCTCTCTACATTGACCAACAGAATTTCCCCCAGGCCTATCTTTCTATTGTCTATCTCTGGGACGCGAATATTCAAAAGGGAAAGATTGCATGATGATACTCAATGGCTGTGACTGATCGGACGGGCTACCTTCAAAAGGAATTTGTGCGCTCTGCTCGCTCCTAGCTTCAGCACCTAGGGGTTCGCCTGTCTGTTCTACTGGTTATCCTGCCTCCCTCATGGCTCTTCGAAGCCTTGTCCTGCTTGCTGTACCAACCAGGCCAGCTTCTCTCGCGCTCTCAAATTGCGTTTCTCATCCTCTCCTTTTTTTTTTTTCATCAAACTATCCGGGATTCAAACGTGAATGTCTTTGGATAGGATAGGTTGGGTGGCTCTAATTATCCTGGTTTAGGAATCGTCATCTTGACCTCATAATCCCGTGAATAAGGATCTGACTATCACAAGTAGACAACTGATCAGCCGCTTGAAGTTACTAACGTGGCTCAGCTAACCTCCAAAAGCAAAGGACGCGTTTCTGCAAGGCCATCGAATCCTTCCCTCCCTTCGTCCGTTCCAGGCGCAAATCCACGATACACGCACACACAAACGAAGACATGCACTTACGCCGGGTTCATTACGATCATGATCATAAAGCTACCTCATTTGTCTCTCTAAGCAGTCCATAGACATTCCTAGACGCCTTGTTCGATGTTACGCACCGGCAGCCCCCGTCATTGGAGCCAGTAAGGACTCAAATGACGCGTACTAACAGCCGAAGCTGCTCTGAAAATATTTTGCTTCCAGGACTTGAAGGCGACTGGGTACCCCTGACAATATCCGCTAACTGAAGCCTTTGAAGACAGCATACGTGATCATCGTCTTAGGCATAGGATTCCGCGATCGGTCAACCCTGAAAAGATGGACTCGCGACGGTACTGTCTGGGGTCAACATCCTCTTTTGCATGGTGACTGAAGTCACGAACTCAAAAGATGTTCCAGAACTGTTGGTTGGCACGATATGCTCCGAGAAGCGCCGCTGGACTCATTGACGCACCGGTGCACTTGAAACACACAAGAAGAACATGCAGAGGTAGTTAAAGGCACTGTGACCAGCAATACAGCATACTGGACAATAAATTGCCCAGGCGATTTGAGAATCCTGAATAATTTGGAGGAGTCAGCCTGTTTTCTTCAGTTCCAAGCACAGGATCAACCCGTACAATTCTCCCCACTGTGTTTGGCCTGGATTCAGTGTCTACCGGCTCTTCTAATGGATTTCAGTGACATACTTTCTCGCTTTTTCTGGCTTGCACCTCCACCTACACCTGTGCATCCTTTCCAATTCCCTGGACCGCACCCTCGTCGCACGTCATTTTGTCGTTTTGCCAGCGCAACCGATGCAGCTCTCTCCCTCCTCGGTCAAGCTACCCTTCGAACTTAGCCCAATGGATTATCATTACTAGGTTGAACCTTGCGCGGGGCCGCCAGCCTCCGCTGCTCTGGAGGAGGATATCCACAAATGTAAATGGCTGCTGAAGGTCGACCATGGCGACTTAGAATAACGCATCATACGGGAATTCCTCATCAGAACCGTTTCAACGCGCATTCTGCCGTATTACCCAGCCAACAAGACTCGAAGTTGACATGAGCATAACTGCTATAAGCATTCTGCCATCGTTCATCCTATGCCCAGCCATCTTGAAACTCAGTTGACAACAGAAGTCCTCGATGAGGTGGTATCTCGTACACATCTACTTGGCATTCAAATCTGCTTCAGTTAATGAGAGAAGCGACGCCCTTCACTTTGAGTTATAGTTTGTTTTCTTGCGTGCTATGCCCTCAAGATAGTTTCAAAGGCCTTAGCATCCTGTGACAGCAACTAGAAAGAGTCGATTCATACGAGGCTGCCAACAACGCCAGTCATACTCATTTTTTCATCACACTTAAAAAGTGCCTGAACGTTGCCCTAGACACCTTAGACATCGTTCAAACTGGGTGATTTTGATTGGTCAAACAAGTAGTCTAGTTCGGCGAGTAACGCCGAGGTCTTGGCAGTTTGGACACGGCGACATGACACCATCCAGCGGCCTCAAGCAAGTTCAGAATCTGCCAAGGGCTTTGAAGAACGCGCTGTCACACTGCCTGTCACAGAGGATCTATTGATTTTGCTCAAAGTGATCAATATCAATGTGTCGTGACTGATGAACCGGCGGAAGAACACACACAGGGCGGGGACTAGTGAATTCTCCAAGCGGAGGAAGGTCATTGCGTGCGTCACTATCTCTGTTGGCCAAAGTATGATATCTAACTCTTGCTCGAGATGACCACTTAGTTGCCAGCGTTGTCATGCGCATAAGATCAAGTGCTCTGGAGAGCGGCCATGCGCCAAATGCCGCATGGTGGGTTGTGCAGATGAGTGCGCCTATACCCAACGCGATCGCCAGGTCAAAGTGAGCGAAAGGTACGCGAAGGATACTCCTCAATCAATTTTAGTTTCCATGACCCTCGAACGAACAGGCTTTGCTAACTATGTTTCCAGCTATTTGGAAAATCTGATATCGGAAAATCGACGTTTAAAGGAACAATCCACCCCCTCGGCAAACTCGGCCGAACCGACCCATGACGCCGAAACCAGTGAGTCGCGACTCACAGAGCAGCCAGATGAAAGCAATACTAGTGTCCGTAACCCTTTGATCGGTGATCGTGCATGGTTTCATCCCTATGATCCATCCGCGCCGCCCATCTTCATCGGCGAGGCGGCCTGCACGGCTTTTGCTACTCGTTTCCGTCGTTTTCTGACCGGTAGTAACAAGACACCTCATATTCCTCGGATGCAGTATGTCAAGGAAGCGAATATCGCAGCGGCCAACGAGGCGTATGTACAGTGGCCGAGCCTTCAGCAAGCTCGGCTTCTGGTGAAGATCGTGCTGCGTCAGATTGGATGTCTTTATCATCTGCTGCTGCGTAAATCGACATTGGAGAAGCTTGAGGAAATATATCGCACGGGTGACTTTGACTGCAAGGTCAATCAGTGCAAATTCTTTGCTCTTTTCGCTTTTGGCGAAGCTTATTCCATCCGCACAGAGCCTCTGTCCGGGTCGAGGGTGCCCGGAACCTCCTATTTTGCGCGCGCCCTCAGTTTGGTTCAGGTATTGCCTGAGAGGACAAGCATTACCCATTTGGAGACGCTCTTGTTATTGGTTTGTCCTTTGCTCCCCCTACAATTCAAGAAGATGACTGATCATAAAGTCATTGTTCTCCTACTATCTCAATCGACGCCACTCGGCGTATGTGTTGATCGGCAGCGCGATGCGCCTGAGTTTGCAGATTGGCTTGAATCATAACATCCCCGAGTCGCAGCTCATCGACCCTGTCGAGCGCCAACATCGAGTCCGAATTTGGTGGACGATCTACGTCTTCGATCGCATGTGGGGATCAAAGATGGGAATGCCATCCCAGATCCTTGACGATGATATCCACGTGGACATGCCGTCCAGGATCAGCCCGGCGCAGCTGCACGATGAGCAATTCTC
The DNA here is from genome assembly GCF_002237265.1 of Aspergillus thermomutatus. Classification (NCBI taxonomy): domain Eukaryota; kingdom Fungi; phylum Ascomycota; class Eurotiomycetes; order Eurotiales; family Aspergillaceae; genus Aspergillus; species Aspergillus thermomutatus. The sequence goes on along the minus strand of NW_020798135.1, from coordinate 1,645 downwards.
GGACCCTGACTATCAGACGGCCAATATAGAGCTCGCTCGGATTGTCGGCGAAACTATTGCGAAACTCTACAGCCGTCGGAAGTACAGCGAGACGTTTCTCCAGCGCGTGCAGAAGCTGCTAAAAGCATTGAAGAACTGGGTAGATACACTACCCGACCATTTGCGGTTGAATGAAAACGACCCTGAGATGAACACGAAACATATCAGCTCTCTGCATCTGGCTTTCAATCAGGTATTTGACTTCCTCCTCATCCGGAACAATGCTGATTTGGACAGTGCGTCATACTGACAACCCGTCCGACCCTCCTCCATCTCCTCATCAAAGTCAGCGAGTCCGACGCCACCCCCACGAGCGAGGACAATGCCATCTCACAACCCGTCTGGACTCTGGGTGAAGCGTGCATACACGCAGCCCGTCACAGTCACTCCCTGATACTCACGCGCTACATCAACGGCTCCCTTCCGGTATTTGGCTATTTTCACGCGCACTACCTCTTCTCGTCTTCTTTAGTGCTTGCAATGTCCAGCTTGCTGCCCATCGGTAGCCGCAGCGACCTAGGCGCCTTTGAGACCGGCCTGACTGTACTGCAGTCAATGAGCGAGAACGGCAATCTTGCGGCCTCGGAATTCTATCAGAATCTCGAGCAAGTCAAATACTGCCTCGAACGGTACGGGGACGAACGACGCAGAAAGGAAACGAGGGTGAACGGAGCAGAAGCTCTCGGGCCAGGAAATATCCCGGCCTCGTCTGCCGTTCCAACGCTACCTCATACCAACGAAACCACTCCATTGCCACCGGGACCGGGGTCGATTATCAGAGCGGGCAATGAGCTTGAGGCGAACGCGAACACTAGCCCAGGGTACAATGGGTATGGCAATCTAGCGCCTGGGATTTCGATCCAAGACGCCGCAGTGGGATTCCCAACAGCAATAACATTTCTGGAGCCGACGATGCAGGACTTTCTCGCGCAGTCAGATTTCGATTTGGGACTGTTGCATTCGGTGGACACGTTTATGAACGACACGGAGAGCATGTATACGAGCCATGGCCTATGACTGTACATCAACGTCGGCAACGGCAACAAAATATGGATATATAGATCTATACTCTATCGTCTATCAGTCATCACTCGTCAATGAGTGCAGCGCGATGCAGTCCAAGGCGGTTCTATAGCCCACTCTTCCCATCTAAATGAAACTTCTCCTCAGCCCACCGCTGCATATCTCGCCCCCAGCGCGTGATGCAAAACACAAATCCTCCCCCGAGCAGCGACAAGACCACACCTTTCAACCAGTCAGCTCACCTCCCGAATCCCGACCTCAGAGGAACTCACAGATTGTAAACGTCCAGCCCACCCCAATCACCTTGACCAGCGGCACAACGGCCGCACTGCTCCCCGCCGAACACATATACTGCACAATATACTTCCCGCTGATGACCTCGGACCGTCTTTCGGGGATCGCCTCTACCACACATCAACATAAGCCATGCGCCCTCACCCACGGAACGAAAAAAAAAAAAAAAAAAAAAAAAAAAAAAAACCACCAGCCGCAAACCAAAAAAACACAATAAAAACATACACTTACAAAACAACATCAGCACAACAATCCCCTACACCGACACCACACCTGTTGTCACAGACTA